>NC_053425.1:91730471-91931166 GCF_007990345.1 Gossypium hirsutum
AGTTTGATAGGTCATATGGCCACCTTTTAGCTCAAATCACAATGGTCATACGCATTTTTAATCACATCAAGCAATTTAATACAATTCATTCGAACATCAAAAGAGAAGCTCAAGGTACTTAGCCCATATATACATTAGACATTAGAGTCACATGTGTACGAAATCACGAATCGAATTCAACATACTAGCTAATATTTCCCCTTAGCCAAATTTTCTAATTCAAGCTAAAGCCATCAATAGGCTACCTATGGCCGAACATACACATAGCTTATGTACTTATTCATGTGGCCGAACATACATGTCTATGTTGGGGCCGATTGCAACACTTAATACATTCTACAAGTATGGTTACTTGTATTGACTAAACACCATTTTGTTTCAAGTTCAAAACTTGGCTAATACACACATATATACACTAGTAAAGCATCCTCTCCCTTTCCATCAATTTAACACATGCATTACTCATTAATATACAAAAATTATATTCGGCCTTAGCACACAACTTGCTAGCCGATTCTTCTCCATCTAGCAACCAATGCACATATGTGCTCACTCAAAAATGCTAAAAAGAAGATTCAAGAATCATCAATCCACCATCACATGCATCATTAACAAGCTTCATATTTAGCATGCAATGGCATTAACACAAAATCCACCTAGGCCGAATATCATCCCCATGACATAGCAAAGATTTGAACCATGGGCTAATTAGAACTCAAGCTAGCAACTAAAAACATGCATGAATCTCATGGCACAACCTCAAACATACCTTTATCTAGATACAAGTATGGCCAAACCTCCTCCTAATCCTCTTCCAAACCAAACATGAAGCAAGAACTCCTTCCTCCTTCCTTAGAATTTTCGGCCAAAAGAAGATGAAAAAGGATGAACAAAATTTTTCTTTTCTTTCTTTAACTCACGGCAATGGGGGGGAAACAACCACACACTTTTTTTTTTGTTTCCATTCTTTATTACCCATACTCCTTATTTTATTTTCCTAACATACCTCACTAACATAACATGTTTGTGACATGTTCCACCATAGCATGGCGCCACTATCCTTATTGGGTAAATTGACATGCAAACCCATCATTTCACAATATGCATTAATAGGCCACTTGCATTTGCCTAGCACATTTCAAAATTTTCTCACATAAGTCCTATTTGATAAAATTCACTTACAATTAACAAAATTCAAACACGAAATTTTCACACATGCACATGTACATATAATGAGCATCAATTATGACGATTAATTATTTTTATGACTCGGTTTAGTGGTCCCGAAACCACTTCCCGATAGGGTCAATTTTGGGCTGTCACAACTCTCCCCACTTAAGAAATTTTCGTCCCCGAAAATCTTACCGGTAAATAGGTTTGGGTATCGTTCTTTCATCGAGCTCTCGGTTTCCCAAATAGCTTCCTCGATCCCGTGTTTGAGCCATAACACCTTAACTAACGGAACCCTTTTGTTTCGCAACTCTTTCACTTCACGAGCTAGGATACGAATCGGTTCTTCTTCATAACTCAAGTCAGATTGAATTTCAACTTCTGAGGGATTAATCACATGTGACGGATCGAATCTATAACGTCGAAGCATCGAAACATGAAAGACATCGTGAATCTTTTCAAGTTCAGGGGGCAAAATCAATCTATACGCAACCGGACCAACTCGTCGGAGATTTCGTACGGCCCAATGAATCTCGGGCTCAACTTGCCCTTACGGCCAAATCTGAGTACCTTTTTCCAAGGCGAAACTTTAAGAAACACTTTATCTCCCACCTGATATTCAATGTCTTTCGTTTCAAATCTGCATACGATTTTTGACGATCTGTGGCTGCCTTCAGACTTTCACGGATTACCTTTACTTTCTGTTCGGCATCTTTAATCAAATCAACTCCGAAAATTTTACTTTCACCGAGCTCGGTCCAAAACAATGGTGTACGGCATTTACGACCGTACAAAGCCTCGTAAGGTGCCATCTTAATACTTGATTGAAAACTATTATTGTAAGCGAATTCAATCAAAGGTAAATACCGTTCCCATGAACTACTGAACTCGAGGATGCAACATCTCAACATATCCTCAAGTATCTGAATTATCCGCTCAGATTGACCATCGGTTTGGGGGTGAAAAGCAGTGCTAAAATGCAGCTTGGTACCCAAAGCTTCTTGCAATTTCCTCCAAAATCGTGAGGTGAATCTCGGATCTCTATCCGACACGATAGAAATAGGTACCCCGTGTAATCTCACAATCTGAGAAACGTACAATTCAGCTAGTTTATCCAATGAAAAATCTGTACGCACGGGGATCAAGTGAGCCGACTTAGTCAGTCTATCGACAACAACCCAAATCGCATCTTTCTTACTTGCTGACAATGGCAGTCCGGACACAAGTCCATTGTGACTCGATCCCATTTCCACTCGAGTATCATGATCGGCTGAAGTAATCCTGAAGGCACTTGATGTTCTACTTTCACTTGTTGACATATTAAACATCTCGAAACAAAGTCGGAGATGTCTCGTTCATACCATGCCACCAAAACCGACGTTTCAAATCGTTGTACATTTTCGTACTCCCCGGGTGAATTGACATTCGGCTACAATGGGCTTCGTTCAGAATTATCGAAATGAGTTCCGAATTTCTTGGAACACACAAACGACTTCTGAACCTCAAACAATCATCATCATCAATTTGAAACTCCGATTCCTTGTTCGGAACACACTCAGCCCGTTTTGCAACCAATTCATCATCAACTTTCTGGGCTTCACGAATTTGATGAATCAATAATGGTTTGGCTTTTAATTCAGCTACTAACACATTGTCGGGTAGAACAGACAAGTGCACATTCATCGCTCGTAAAGCAAACAATGATTTCCGGCTTAAGGCGTCCGCAACCACATTAGCCTTTCCCGGGTGGTAATCAATGACAAGCTCGTAATCTTTCAACAACTCAAGCCAACGTCTTTGTCGCAGATTTAAGTCTCTTTGAGTCATCAAATATTTCAGACTTTTGTGATCCGAAAATACATGGCACTTTTCACCAAATAAGTAATGTCGCCATATTTTAAAGCAAATACGATGGCAGCTAGTTCAAGATCATGGGTCGGATAATTTTTCTCATGTGGCTTTAATTGTCTCGATGCATAGGCCACCACTCGACCTTCTTGCATCAATACGCAACCCAACCCAAGTAGGGATGCGTCACTATAAATGACAAACTCTTTGCCTGATTCGGGTTGCACTAAAATTGGAGCTTCAGTCAAATAAGTTTTTAGTTGATCGAAACTTTTCTGACATTTCTCCGTCCATTCGAACTTAACATCCTTTTGAAGTAGCTTCGTCATTGGTGTGGCTATCATCGAGAAACCTTTGACAAATCGTCGGTAATAACCGGCGAGTCCCAAAAAGCTCCGAACCTCAGTAATATTTCTCGGAGGTTTCCAGTTAAGTATGGCTGAAATTTTGTTCGGGTCAACTCGAATACCCGATGCGGATACCACATGACCCAAGAAGCTAACCTCTCTTAACCAGAACTCACACTTATTGAACTTAGCATATAACTGCTTATCCCGCAAAATTTGCAACACTAGTCTCAGGTGCTCAGCATGTTCGGTCTCATCTCTTGAATAGACCAAGATGTCATCAATGAACACAACTACGAACCGATCCAAATATGGTCTGACGATCCGATTCATCAAATCCATAAATACCGCAGGGGCATTAGTGAGCCCAAACGGCATCACTAAGAATTCGTAGTGACCATATCTCATTCTGAAAGCAGTTTTGGGTATGTCCGAATCTCGAATTCGCAACTGATAATAGCCCGATCTCAAATCTATTTTTGAGAACACTGAGGCTCCTTTTAGTTGATCAAAAAAATCATCAATACGTGGTAACGGATATTTATTCTTTATCGTCACTTTATTCAGTTGACGATAGTCAATGCACAACCTCATGGTTCCGTCCTTGTTTTTCACAAACAATACTGGTGCACCCCAAGGTGAGAAACTTGGTCGAGCAAAACCTCTATCCGTCAATTCTTGCAACTGAGCTTTCAACTCTTTTAACTCGGTTGGTGCCATACGATATGGAGCTATCGAAATCGGCGTAGTCCAGGTACAAGCTCAATACCAAACTCTATCTCCCGAACAGGTGGTAAACCCGGTAATTCTTCAGGAAAAACATCCGGGTATTCACAAACCACCGGCACAGATTCGGGTTTCTTTTCTAATTCTTTGTCATCAAGTACATACGCAAGGTATGCTTCGCACCCTTTTCTTACATATTTCTGGGCCAACATTGAGGATATTACATCTGACAACCCCTTTAAGTCCGTAGACTCAACTTGGATCATCTCGTTATTTGCGCACCTCAAATCAATAGTCTTGCTTTTGCAATTCACTACCGCATCATGCGCGGTCAACCAATCCAAACCAAGAATAACATCAAATTCATCAAACGGCAAAAGCATCAAGTCCGCCGAAAAACAGGAACCTCGAATTACTAGGGGACATTTCTTACACACTTTGTCGACAAGCACGTAACGACCCAAGGGATTTGACACCCGAATTACGAACTCAGTAGACTCAATAGGTAAAGTCTTACTAGATGCTAAGGTTTCACATATGTAAGAATGAGTAGAACCGGGGTCAATCAAAGCAATTACATTAGTATCAAAGAGAGTAAAAGTACCGGTAATAACATCAGGCGAAGAAGCATCCTCGCGGGCACGTATAGCATACGCTCTAGCAGGCGCACGAGCCTCGGATCTGGTCGTAGCATCTCTAGATCCTCTCTGACCACCACTAGCATTGCCCGTATTTCCAGATGGTCTACCTCGAGCAGTGGTAGCACCCGGTTTCCCACTCTGATTTACATTCTGTTCAGACAACCTCGGGCAATCTTTAATGAAGTGGTCAACTGATCCGCACTTGTAATAGGAGCGGTCAGGGAATTTACAACTCCCCGAATGCCATGTACCGCAATATCGACATTTCGTTCTGTCTCGACGTTCATTCCCAACACTGGCGACCGAAGTGCCTCGTGTACCCACAGGGGGTCGATCACGATCTCGTCTAAAAAGGCCCGAAGTGCCTCTAGACCGGCCCACATCATCTCGAAATTTCTTCGATGCCTGTTGAAGAGACTTTCCCGAGGATCTTTTACGAAACTCTCCAGTTCCCACATCAACTTTTTGTTTTTCTTTTCTAAGCTCTTCGGCTTTACAAGCTCGCTCGACAAGTACTACGAACTCTCGTATTTCAAGAATGCCCACGAACATTTTTATATCTTCATTCAGCCCATCCTCGAAGCGTTTACACATGATAGCCTCGAACGAAACACATTCCCGAGCGTACCTACTAAGTCTAACAAATTTTCGCTCGTAATCAGTAACTGACATAGAACCTTGCTTAAGCTCAAGAAATTCCTTCCGTTTTTGATCAACAAATCTCTGACTGATATACTTTTTCCGAAACTTAGTTTGGAAAAACTCCCAAGTTACTTGCTCTCGGGGCACAACAGAAGTCAGAGTACTCCACCAATAGAAGGCAGAATCGCGTAGCAAGGAGATAGTACACTCTAGGCATTCATCGGGTGTACAAGATAGCTCATCGAGTACCCGGATAGTGTTGTCCAACCAAAATTCAGCTTGCTCGGCATCGTCGCTATCCGTAGCTTTAAATTCAGTAGCCCCATGTTTTCGGATTCTGTCAACTGGGGGCTTATTTGACCTTATTTGGTCAGTTTCCGGAGGTATTGTAGGTGCGGGGGTGGTATTAGTCGGGAATGGAGGTTGTGGAACAGCCGTATTAGTTCGAATGTATTGGTTGAACCAATCATTCATCACGCTATAGAAAGCTTGTCTAGCTTCATCATTCGGGTTACTAGCATTAGGTTGAGAGTCCGCCGGCGCTGTCCCTTGTGCGGGAGCAGGCGCTATACTCTCAAGATCATCAGCTACCGCTCGGTCGGGATCGGGATCCATTACTATAAATAAACACATTTACAATTGTCAGAAATCACCACACTATCAAATAATCACATAAAATGGCATGTATAGCTAGACCCAACGCATTACGGTAGTCCTAGAATCGACTAAACCGTAGCTCTGATACCAATCAAATGTAACACCCTGAACTCGAGACCGTCACCGGAGTCGAACACGAGGTGTTAACAGACTTTAAACCACTTATAAAAAAATTTCCTAGACACTGTCAATCTGCGTACTAGTCGCTTTAAAAATCATATCTTGAGTTCAGAAACTCGGAATCCAGTTCCGAAAATTTTCCCTAAAACTAAACTCATATGCCCATCTACATATTTTTTTCTAGAATTTTTGGTTGGGCCAATTAGTACAGTTTATTAGTCAAAGTCTCCCATGTTACAGGGATCGACTACACTGACCTTTGCGCATTACGACTTGGATATCTCCCTGTACAAGGCTTCAATACTGATGTCGTTTGTTTCTATAGAAACTAGACTCAAAGAGGAATCTATACATATATGACATGACTCCTAATTATCTCTGGTTACTTTATAATGAATTTCCAAAGTCGAAATAGGGAATCCAGAAACCGTTCTGGCCCTGTCTTACGAGAACCTGAATATCTCTTAACATACTGTCCATATGATCGTTTCGTTACTTTCCTATGAAAATAGATTCATCAAGGTTCGTTTAAATAATTTATTCACTATTTAATTCCCTTCCAACTATTTTTAGTGATTTTCCAATCTACATCACTGCTGCTGTCAGCATCTGCCTTTAAGGTAGACTTTACCTATTTCATAGTTTCCATGATTCAACTAGCCCTTTTAGCATAAATAGCACAAATTATGATAGTGATTAACCATTCCCATGGCCAATCCTTGTTAAGCATATCCACACCTCTCAATAACCATATCCATACCAAATGATTATAACATTATACTCAAACATATATAAGCCATTTTCGCATGGCTATCCAAAATTATACAAGTCCAAAGGGTCCATGACCCCCAACAAAAAGGGTAGTCCTATACATGCCATTTTGAAGTTCAACCAAAATTGTACCAAAAGGGGGGGGGGGCTTTGATAGTGTGGGCGACTTCGACTTCAAAATCCCGAGTCCGATAGCTGGAGAACCAAAATCTATAAAACAGAGAATCAAGGAGACGGAGTAAGCAATTTATGCTTAGTAAGTTTTGAGCAAGGGATTCCAGCACAACAAAAGTATAGCATTCATGTAGCTAAACGGATAATTTCATATGCACAATTTTTCAATATCATACTTACTTCACATTACCAACCCTTTTATTCATACACAAAGATCAACTTAGCCAAAGGCCGGTAGCTCATTTATCAACTGAGTGAATACTTATTTGTAAGGGCTCAACTAATTCAAAGCACATACGAAACATACCTCAATGTTGGGATGTTTCAAGCGTATTAACTGAAATTTTTACAGCAAGATCATTCATTCCCAAATCACGTACCTTCGGAATTTAACCGGATATAGCTACTCGTTCAAATGCCTTCGGGACATAGCACGGTTATAGTAACTCGCACAAATGCCTTCGGGACTTAACCCGGATTTAGTAACTCGCACAAATGCCTTCGGGCTTAGCCCGGAATTAGTATCTCGCACAATGTCTTCGGATCTTAGTCCGGATATGGTCACTTAGCACAAAGCCTTCGGGACTTAGCCCGGACATCATTCAAATAACCATGCACATTTAACAATAAATCATGGCACATTCGTATTTCGTTTTCGTTAGCAAAACTCAAACACAAGACACTTATCATTCTTGCAATTTCGGCTCAATAGCCACACACAAAGAGCATGATTTTGATTTGCTTAAAACATGATCTAATCAAATCATAATTTAAGCTCTTTTACTCAAGAACTTACCTCGGATGTTGTCGAACGATTCCGATGGCTACTCGACCACTTTTTCCTTTCCCTTATCCAACTGGGGTCTTCTAAGCTCTTGAGCTAATTCAAACAAATTTAACTCATTAAAGTCTCATTTTGCTAGCTTATGGCCGAATATGACAAGGAGTTTGATAGGTCATATGGCCACCCTTTTAGCTCAAATACACAATGGTCATACGCATTTTTAATCACATCAAGCAATTTAATACAATTCATTCGAACATCAAAAGAGAAGCTCAAGGTACTTAGCCCATATATACATTAGACATTAGAGTCACATGTGTATGAAATCACGAATCGAATTCAACATACTAGCTAATATTTCCCCTTAGCCGAATTTTCTAATTCAAGCTAAAGCCATCAATAGGCTACCTATGGCCGAACATACACATAGCTTATGTACTTATTCATGTGGCCGAACATACATGTCTATGTTGGGGCCGATTGCAACACTTAATACATTCTACAAGTATGGTTACTTGTATTGACTAAACACCATTTTGTTTCAAGTTCAAAACTTGGCTAATACACACATATATACACTAGTAAAGCATCCTCTCCCTTTCCATCAATTTAACACATGCATTACTCATTAATATACAAAAATTATATTCGGCTTAGCACACAACTTGCTAGCCGATTCTTCTCCATCTAGCAACCAATGCACATATGTGCTCACTCAAAAATGCTAAAAAGAAGATTCAAGAATCATCAATCCACCATCACATGCATCATTAACAAGCTTCATATTTAGCATGCAATGGCATTAACACAAAATCCACCTAGGCCGAATATCATCCCATGACATAGCAAAGATTTGAACCATGGGCTAATTAGAACTCAAGCTAGCAACTAAAAACATGCATGAATCTCATGGCACAACCTCAAACATACCTTGATCTAGATACAAGTATGGCCAAACCTCCTCCTAATCCTCTTCCAAACCAAACATGAAGCAAGAACTCCTTCCTCCTTCCTTAGAATTTTCGGCCAAAAGAAGATGAAAAAGGATGAACAAAATTTTTCTTTTCTTTTCTTTAACTCACGGCAATGGGGGGGGGAAACAACCACACACTTTTTTTTTGTTTCCATTTCTTTATTACCCATACTCCTTATTTTATTTTTCCTAACATACCTCACTAACATAACATGTTTGTGACATGTTTCCACTCATAGCATGGCCGGCCACTATGCCTTAATTTGGGTAAATTGACATGCAAACCCATCATTTTCACAATATGCATTAATAGGCCACTTTGCATTTGCCTAGCACATTTCAAAATTTTCCCACATAAGTCCTATTTGATAAAATTCACTTACAATTAACAAAATTCAAACACGAAATTTTCACACATGCACATGTACATATAATGAGCATCAATTATGACGGTTAATTATTTTTATGACTCGGTTTAGTGGTCCTGAAACCACTTCCCGACTAGGGTCAATTTTGGGCTGTCACAGATATTGAGTTTAGTGTTGGGGATCAAGTCTTCCTGAAGGTTTTACCATGTAAGAAGGTGTTGAGGTTTGGACGTAAGGGCAAGTTGAGCTCTAGGTTCATTGGATCGTATAGAGTTCTTAAGAAGGTTGGACCAGTGGCTTACTAGTTAAAGTTACCTCCGGAACTAGACTGCATACTTGACGTGTTCCATGTTTCTATGTTGAGAAGATATCATTTTGATCCATCCCATGTGATTTTGATCGATGAGGTCGAGGTTAGGCCTAATTTCACTTACGAGGAAGAGCCGGTACAGATTTTGGACTGTGAGGTCAAAAATTGAGGAAGAAGTAGATTCCCCTTGTGAAAGTCCTATCGAAAAACCATGGTGTTAGCGAAGCCACTTAGGAACCCAGAAAATCATTGCCTCACTACTATCCTTACTTGTTCGAATCATGTAAATTTTGAGAACAAAATATATTTTAAAGAGGGTAGAGTTGTCACACTCTAGATTTTATTTATTTATGTGCACTGGTTTATGTTAGAAGGGAATTAATGGTCCAGTGCTTAAGTGTGCTAGTTGTTTCCATAATGTCCCAAGTTCAAGCCCTCACAAGCACATCTTTTAATTAATTTTTTTTGACAATTTTCAGCTAGTGTGAACACTCTTTCCGTACAAGGGAACATTCTTTCCTTAATTACAAGGGCAACCTTCCCAAATTTCTCCCTTTTTTACTCCCATGATCCACTTTTGATGTGTAACACCCTATACCCAGCCTAGTCATCGAGCTCGAATACCAAGATGCCATACAACCTTCATATCATACACAGTACAAATGTAACACCCTAAAATAGAGCTTAGGAGTTTTAGGGGTATTTTAGGGATTATAGCTTTAGGGTGCTCGGGAATTCGTTAGCATGGTATTTAGAAATGTTTTTCTTTATGATATTTAGAAAATCCAATCAATTTTTAAAAATAATGTTGAAAAGGTTTTCAATTTTGAAATAGGGACTGATTTGTTAAAGGGGCAAAATTCTGTGTGTTTGTGAAGCAGTTAAACCAAAACTTTAAAATCAACCTAATATCTTCCCCTACCTATAAGTTTCATTTTTCTTTCCATTCAATTGTCTTGCCGTCCATTTCTCTCCCAAGTCTTTCCCATTTAGTTTGCTTTTACAAACTTGATTCCTTTTGATTTCTATCATCACCCAACCTCTATGAAATATCAAGAAAAACACACAAAATTACCATATATTTCTCCATTGTTAAGATTTTGGGTTTTTTGGGTTTTTTTATCACTTGGTTTTTCATCAACTAAGGTAACGGTTCGATTCCATGTTAGTTTTTTACGTTGTTTGATCCTTTAAACTAATTTTTTAGCCATCAAGTCGCATGTTTTAAATAAAAGCTGAAAATTGCATTGTTAATAGTGGATTTTGGGATTTTGAGTAAAAACATGGTTTCAAAGTGTCTTTCAATTAGTTTTGACATGATAGGAAAGTTTCTAAACTTACTTTGAAAGATTTCTTGAGTTTGAATGATTTTTCATGAAAATTACCATAAACATGTTGAAAATTTCGATAACATGAACTGGGTAATTTTGCATAGTTTAAAGGTTGAGAATGGTGAATAAATAGATTAATGGAATTCATTTTAAGCAAAAATAATGAGTATAGATCGAGATATTTAAATATCAAGTTTGCTATGTCGAAGGTTTTGGTTACTTGAGAACATAGCTTAGGCTTGTATTTGATTGCATGAGTTGAGTTCTCAGCTAATTTTTGAATGTGTTGTTGTGTGATTTGTTGTGTTAAAGCTTCAGATTCTTTAAGACCATCTAAGAGTTAAGGAAATGCTAGTTTGGGCTTTCGACATTTCGAAGAGAGCGTATTGATGAGTGTTTGGAATCGCCACTTATAGACACGATTCATAGTGTTAATTGGGAGCTTATGAACAACCTAAACCCTTATCCTAAGTTCTGAGTGTAAGCTTTCTATTTCCCATGCCTTATCTTGGAAAATTATGTGATTATGTGAATAATTGTAGATTGATTATCATGATACAATATTGAGATATGAGACATGTGTGATGACTATTGTGAATTGTTGTGTTTTGGGCATGATATACATGCCAAATGATAGAGATAATGATATGTTAATAATGTAAATATGTAACGAAAGTGAGTGGAATTTCAGTAAGTATATATGTGTTGAATTGTGGAATGTGATATTATTATGATAGGTAATATGTGAAAATACTCATATGTATATATGATGTACTGATTTTAATGCACATATATGTGGTCAGATATGTGATGGCTCAATGAGCATTTTTGTGGCACTTAAAGTGCAATTAAATGTGAATATGATAAGCATGCATTATGTACAAGTTGTGATGTAAACTGATGAATATGAATAGAGATGATGTGCATTAAATCAGTAATTAAAAAAGTGTAATTATGAATATTTTAGCCTTGTGATCTCTTGAAACCATTGGATATAGTTGGCATGCCATGGGATTGTGTGTACTGACCTATATATATTGTGTTTTTGGGCATTAAGGCCCTGGGGTAGGTTGGAAAGATAAGGGAATGTGAGCTAAGCTCTATTCAACAGGACATGTTTGGCGTGTTGGAGAGTTCAGCTATATGCTACACTTTTGGGATATGTTCGACTCTACGAGTCATTTGGTATGTTAGAGATCTGTGTGTCTGATGTGTAGTGGTAGAGCCCACTTTTATGTTTCATAGCCTTAAATGCCAAATTATTGTTTATATGTGATCTTATTTGTTGTGATAATACGACGTGAGATGGACACATAATCATGTGAATAATATGTTAAATGAGTTTATTTAAGTTTCATGAAGATGTTAGTATGTTCTTATAGTAAATTGCGTATTTAATTGTGGTTTGAGTCATTCTCATTTAACTTTGAATGCATGTGAATATATAAACTAAACTTGTGAGTTTTTGAAGCATGTATACATTTTTTAGTCTTGATGAATTATTGTAAAATGAATTAATGAAGCATGAACATGTAATTTTGACTTGATTAAAATGTCGTTGTGAATGTGTTGTAGTATGCTATTGTTTAACCTTTAATATTGTGTATACACTGTGGTTACTCTGACATTCATTGAGCTTGTTAAGCTTACCCACTCCTTTTTAAATCATTGCAGATTAGTTGTGTTTTGGTGTGAGCGGTGTGGTTCCAAAAGAGTGACCCAAGCAAGACATTAGCTTTATTTTGTAGGTGTTTTATAATTATTGTGCTGAATCGTGGGAATAAGGTAATGTGGTAGAAATGTTGCATTATATTGCCATGATGTTTCTGCTGATTTTGTCTTGATGTCTTGAGTATTTTCGTAACTTATTTGCACTAAGGATTTAAGGACTTGGGCCTTGATATGTTGATTCTTGCTTGGACATAATTTGATGTTTTGAACTATTATTATAGTTGTTTCAATGATTGTTTGAAGATGTGAAGGTTGCATGTTGATTGGATTTAAGATAGGTTGAGTTGATTGTTTTAAAATGCTCTATATTTGCAGTCTAGAGTAGAGGTATCGATATTTGGATTTTAAAAACGATACCTCCATGAGTTTTTGAAAGTGCACGAAGTCAGTAACTCAATTGGTTATCAATACCATATCACGAGTATTGATACTCATAGTAAAATAATCGATAGCCAGAGTAAAATAATCGATACTTTATGAAAGGTACCGATAATTTCTATGGTATTGATTTTTAAACGAGAAACAAAATACTAATTTGGTATCAATTTTCCAAGCAATATCAATACCATCTAAGGAAAATATCGATACCTTTGATTCAGTATTGATACCTATGTAATTTGTTTTGGAATTTTGCTAAGTGGTTCTAATGTATGTTTGATTCTTTGTTATAAGTTCATTTGGTGTATGTTTAGTGATCGTGTGTTTCGTAACAAGTAATAAATATTTATAATGAAGATCAAACCTAGACTAACTATTATCACGACGAAAAGGCAAGCGCACCTATCGAACAATAGTATAGTAATGGCAATACTAGGATATCATACCCTAGGGAACCAAAAGTACTAGTAATAACTATCTTTTTATTATCTAGCCTAAGAATAAAAGGGGTTTGTTTTAATTAACTAATTATTTAAACTAAAAACGCACAGAGAAAAGAATTGGGGAATTGCTTTTGGGAAAATCGATTGACTTGAGACAATACCTAAGGAAAATCCACCTAGACTTTACTTGTTATTCTGGCTCTGAATCGGACGATTTATTCATTCAACTTGTTTCGTAGAGATCCCTAAGTTATGTTATTATCCCTATTCAAGACTAATAATGTCTAATCTCTAGATTGAATAACTGAGACTTTTCTCTAATTAACACTCTAGGGTTGCATTAACTCGATCTATGGATCTTCTTATTAGGTTTTACCCTAATCCGACAAAATCTTGTCACCCTATTTCTAGGCGCGCAATCAACTCTGCTTAATTATGACAAATGTACTCTTAGACAGGGTCTATTCCTCCTCTGAATAAGAGCGTGTCTTGAATCAGTATCCTGGATATCAAAACAAGAATTAAGAACACATAATTAAGAACAAGTTAAATATTTATCATACGATTCAGAAAATAATAGCAAGATTCGTCTTAGGTTTCATTCCTCTTAGGTATTTAGGGGATTTAGTTCATAACTAAATAAGAAAACATCTCAGAAGAATAAAGAATACAAAACATAAAGAAAACCCAAAACTCCTGAAGGGGAATTGAGGAGAGATCTTCAGTCTTGATGATGAATCCGACTTCTGAGATGGATCAATCGGCTTCCTTGGGGTAATTCCTTACCCCTCTTTTCCGTCTCCCTTTTTCTCCTCCTCTAGTGCGTATTTATAGGCTTTGGAATGCCTAGAAACCCTCCAAAGTGCCTTTTCCTAATTGGACTTAACTTGGGCTCAGTAGGGACACGCCCGTGTGACACGACCGTGTGACGTGATTGCCAGGCCGTGTTCGATCCGTTAAATTGGACACGGCTGTGTGAATCGTGAAAGCCTTGGTCGACACCCTCGAAAGACACGGGCGTGTGAGCTGCCCGTGTGGCAAGGCTTAAGCCGTGTCATCTTCTCAATTTGGTCCGTTTTGTCCTTTTTTGGCTCGTTTTTGGCTCCTTTTGGCTCTTGATGCTCTCCTAAGTACAAAACATGAAATTAAAGCATTAGGAGCATCGAATTCACCAATTGTAATGAGAAATCATTTATAAAATGCATTAAACATGGGGTAAAAATATGTATAATTTACGGTTTATCAAATACCCGCACACTTAAGCGTTTTTTTATCCTCAAGCAAAATTCTCAACTCATAATCAAAATAAATCCTTCTCAACTTATAATTTCTATCAATAATAACTCAAATTAATCCATAGGTAATTATACATTTAGAATTTAACTAAAAGAACATAAAATTTTCAATCATTCCAAGTTGAGCATTTTATCCCGGAAATATAGGTGTCTTCCCTCATCTAAGTAATTACATTTAATTCAGAATATCGTAGAGTTTTACATCCTCATTAAAGATTCACTAAAATCACTCGAGGTGTTTTAAGGACAATAAAAGAAGCACTCAATAGTCAATAATGGAAAGTCATTACCATATGCTTGCATGAAAATCAAATCTCCACCACTTTAATTTTAAGATGATACATCAATCAAAAGGTCTTTAGAGGGTTGTAATGAGGCTTGGTTTGGGGATGTGGTCACAAGTTGAAAGAAAGGGTTAGAATCGAGATTGAATTGAAAAGTTGCCTAACTAGAAAAAGAGTTAATCTTCACTTGCGTACAACAGAGCTTCTCTCAGAATATGAAATTACAGAATTGCATACATAGTTTTTTTTTAGAACAAGTTAAATAAAGCAGAAAAACATAGCTAAGCAACTTTTCCAACTCAGATCTTGACAAAAATAGGGATTAAATTAATTTGAGGGAGTTCAACAATAATGGGTTAATGGTTAATATTAATGGTAATACAAGGAATGGCTTGTTAGGCTCAAGGGGGTTTACTAGGGGTTAATCGTGGAGGTAGGCTTTTCATGGCATGAGTGGGTTAATCCTAAGTGCCTTAATAATTTTGATATATCAAATCAAATGGTGTGGTCTCAACATGCATAATCAAGCAAGTTCTAGAATAACAGTTCAATACTGATGTACTCAAAGAAATAATAAAAGTGAGCATGAAAGGATGAATAGATGCTCAAAAGGCTCAAAAATCTCACAAAAATTATAGCTTTTTGATGATTAGACTCGTGAATTCTAATTCAAAGTCAGACCTAGACTTGGGGAAACAGCCTATAATTTTAATTTCTTAAAAATCAACTTATCATGCTTGTTTCTCTAATGTCTTAAAGTTTAAATAATAAATGCATAAATCCCTATGTTTTAATTCAATATATATCAATCAAAATCTTAAATCAATTAAAATTTATCCTAAATATGATATGAGACCGTTTCAAGAGAACAAGGCAATCATTAATAAATACCCCCCACGCTTAAGATGTACATTGCCCTCAATGTACAAAGATAGATATTTAGAGAATAAAAATAAGATAGGGAGAGAAGTGAAACTTCATGTATGATGAATTCCTTGAATTTAGAGTTTTGGAGAGTGATTGGTTTAAGAGTGGAAGAGGATACTCCGGCGGTCGTAGAGGTTCATTAGGCAATAAGTCCTGCGCCAAAAGAGTATTATATCTAGTGGTAGCTATGGTTGTGGTCGAGCAAGACATGGCAGTCGTGGAGAACCATTTTCCAGTGGAGTTTTAGTTCCTCTGTGATGGTGAGCTTGAGAGCTCTATATAACTGTGATAAAATTAGCAACTTTTTAGGGATATTAGGAAGAATAAGTGCTCAAAAAGGAATAACCGAGATTCATGATTAAAAATAAAATTCTAAAATCTAAAGAAAAAAAGTAGTTTCAATTAAAAACATAAAATAAAAAATAAATATTTCTAAATATCTTCGTCATTAGATGGTTCTTGAGGTGGGACTAGCGATGAGATGTGGAGGTGCTGAAAAATCTGCTGTAGAGTAGCATCAATGTTGTCAAATCGTTGAAAACACTGATGCTCGAATCAGGTGAGGCACTCAGAGATGTTAGCATATGAAGCGCCGCATGAACTGGACGGGAGGGTGGTGGTGACTGAGTCGGTGGGTCTTCGTGCTGTAGGGGGACATCATTAGGAATGTCCTCGTAGGCCTCCTCCTAGATAGATTGGGTGAGACGATACTGGGGAGGGTAGGTTCCTCGGCGCCTCTCGATCATCCTCATGCTAAGCATGCTCGAGATGCCTTGTGGAGACATCTGGCCGATGAGGGTGAGGGATGATTCTTGGGCCGCGGTGTTGAGGAGCCCAAAGTGTCGCGCCAGCCGAGTCACGTAGGGGCCAATGGAGATGACCCCCTTCGATGCCGCTCCGTCTGGTGCTGAATTGCGAGGGCTATGAAATAGGCAAGGTCGATGACATGCCCTTGCGACATGCACCATAAGAAGTAGATGTCGTGGGTGTTGACGACGCCGATGCTCTCTCGCCTCCCTGTAATCGTGTGAGCTAAAATAGCGTGTAAGTACCTCAGGGATGGTGGGAGAACTGATGCCTTGGAGCGGCTAGGATTGTACGAGGTCGTGCTAGGGGCCAAAGTGTGCCAGCACTTCGAGGAGAGAAATGTATGTGGCGACTGAGAGCATGTAGTTCATTCTCCTCCCTAAACTACTCCGTATATAGGCCTAGTGTAGCACCAAACTCAAGGACGCTTAGCTGGAGGCTTAATCTGCCTAGGCGAAACTGGACCGTGCCAGGATCATCGTACCTTGTCATTACGGTCTGGAGATGGAACGTTGAGCAGAGTTCCATCGTGAGCTCGAGGTATGTTGGCTCGATAATCCCGAAGACAGGTCCCACGGGTCGATGGTTAAGAGAGCTCGAATTGCATCAGCCATCTGGACTTATTCTACGGCAGCCCAGTCGATGCAGCGGCCCGCTGCTAAAGGTCAGGCCCGAAGTGTTTGGAAGAGCTCTTCTTGGGGTCCTCGTGGAAACTGTAGGAGAGGGTGACGAATTTTTGCGGTTGGACCTGCGGAGAATGACGCTCCCTTCCTCTTCTTCGAGGCAGGTACGATGGTTTTCTTTCCTCTTGAAGATGACATTGAAGGCCTATAATATAAAGAATAATAATAGGTAAACATATTCGAAGGGGAAGTAAACTATTTCAGCCAAGACTACTAATATGAAGCAAACTCAACCACAATAATCATGAGAATAAGAATAAAATGTAATGGGTATAAGGTTTTCCTCGTCTCAATCTAACATAAACTGTATGGTAACTAACCTAAGACTCAAATTTAAATGATAGATATTAGCATGATAATAGCATGAAAATAAGAAAAGTAATGTCATGGATATGAGGTGTGTCTAATAACTTGATTTAATTTGAAATGTATAATAAAGAACCTATAAATGCAAACTAAATGATAAAGTAATGAATAAAAATGAAAACTACTTCAAAAGTAATGGAGATTATTGTAATAATAAGCATGAATAATGAGTACAATAGAAGTGAAAGGAGTAAACAAACTATAAGGGAGAGAGATTGAGCTTTAAAAACGAAGTTGGAGGCGGCGCACGGGCGTGGCAGGGGGCCGTGTGGAGTTGCAGCGGCTAGGGTTAGGGTTTTTAAATGGAGAAGACAATGAATAGTCCAGCCTGTTTATAGATTTTGGGAAACACGGCCATGAGACACGCCCGTGTGCCCCAATTTTAGCCCGTGTTTTGCATTTTTCCTATTTTGGCGCGTCTGAAATTTGACACACGGCCGTGTCGCACGACCATGTCTAGCTTCATTCACTTCTCCCATGCCTGTGAGTTCTACCCCCACGCTTGTGTAAATTTGACAGGTTTGACCACGGGTGTTCGACATGGGCGTGTCGCACGCCCGTGTTGTTTTGGCATGCTCGACCATGGCCATGTCACACGGCTGTGGCATTTTATCGTAGCCCATGTTGGGGAAATCTTTTGCCCCATTTTCACACGGCCTTAAGCACGCCCGTGTGATTGGCCGTGTCTCTATGGAAACACCTGTTTTCAAGATTTCTATTAATAGGTTAGGAGTTAGATATAAGAAATTAATAATGTTAGTGCTCGGTTTGCCTCCCGAGAAGCGCTTATTTATAGTCTAAGCTCGACTTACCTCTCTGTTGAATGATCATGGTGGTTCGAGGAGTTCATACTCCTCATTCCTGTTGTCAATTTTAAAATAAGGTTTTAATCGGGTGTTGTTTACCTTAAAAGTGCCGAACTTGGGATGACTCACCTCAACCGTACCGAATGGGAAAATATTGAGTACCGTAAGAGGGATTTCCTCATTTGGTGTGGTAGCGACAATGTGAGGATCAACGGCAACTAGTAAGACTGTATCGCCAACCTTAAGTTGATTAAGAGAGGTATCAGGCTTCTTTTTGCATAGTTTCAGTTTATCATGTGTTCTCAGTTTTTATTCTCGCCATTCGTCTAGCTCCTCTATCCGTTGTCTTCGTTCTTCATGGAAGTCTTTGTTCTCTTCATGATAGTGGCGCACTGTCTCTGTTGTCTTGGTTCGAAGAAATTCCTGCAAGGACTAGTGAATATTAGTTTTATCATTGATAGGTTTTATAGCATTAACTTGAGTCTTAGAGGTTTTGACTGAGTCGCGTGCTTGAAGTGTTACTGCGTCGTCACCTGCACGAAGTGTTAGCTCTCCGGTGCCTACATTAATAATGGTTCTGGCAGTTGTTAAAAAGGGTCGTCCTAAAATTAAAGGTACCTCATTATCCTTATCGATATCTAAGACAACGAAGTCTACTGGGTAAATAAATTTATCAATTTTATCGAGAACGTCTTCAATAATACCCTTAGGAAATCTAACTGTTTTGTCAGCCAATTGTATGCTCATTCTAGTCTGTTTGGGTTTACCGAGACCTAGTCGTTTAAACATTTTATACGGCATAACATTTATACTTGCTCCTAAATCCGCTAAAGCATTATTCACAGATAGACTACCAATTAAACAAGGAATTGTAAAACTCCCTGGATCTTTTAATTTGTTAGGTAGCTCATTCTTTAGAATAGTTGAGCAGACTGCATTGAGTTCCATGTGCGATGTAGCGTTCAATTTCCTTTTATTGCTCAGAAGTTCCTTTAAGAATTTTGCTGAGTTGGGCATCTGCGAAAGAACTTCAATAAAGGATAAGTTAATATGTAATTTCTTTAAGAGTTTGATAAACTTACTGAATTGTTCTTCTATTCTGTCTTTCGTCATCGCTTTAGGATATATGGCACACGAGGTTCATGATTTGTACTTACCTGTTTGGGATCATTATTGTTCACCTCTTCTCGTCCTTTGTTCATCGCGTTGTCTTGCTGTATTTCTGGCTCAGGTGCAATGAGTCCGTCCTTATTTTGAGTGCTAATTGCATTGAGGTGTTCCCTCGGATTAGGTTCAGTATTACTTGGTAGGCTACCTTGTGGTCGTTCGGAGATTAGTTTGGACAGCTGGCCTATCTGAGTTTCGAGTCCTTGGATCGACACTTATTGATTCTTAAGTGTTGTCTTAGTATTTTGGAAATGGGTTTCTGACACCGAGATGAATTTAGAAAGCATCTCTTCAAGGTTTGGTTTTTTCTCCTGTTGATAAGGTGGCTACTGAAAACCCTAAGGATTTTGTGGCTTTGGATTTCCCTGACCTCCCCAGGAAAAATTGGGGTGGTTTCTCTAACCTGCATTATAAATATTACTGTATGGGTTATTTTGAGATCTAAAGTTATTGTTACCCATATAGTTGACTTGTTCTTCTTCAGTTGTAGGATTGAAGGATTGGTAGTCTGTATGCACACCTCCTCTGCTTGAGTCACACCTCATTACTAGACGTACCTGCGTAGAACCAAGAAAACTATCAATCTTTTTATTGAGAAGTTCTATCTGATTAGAGAGCATGGTGACTGAATCGATGTTATAAACGCCGACTGTTTTCGTTGGCTTTGTCCTCATAACTTGCCACTGATAGTTATTCAGTGACATCTCCTCTATAAATTCATAGGCACCTTTCGGTGTTTTATTGTTGATGGTTCCGCCAGCAGCTACGTCAATCATTTGTCTTGTCGAGGGATTCACACCATTGTAGAACGTTTGAACTTGCAGCCAAAGTGGTAACCCATGGTGAGGGCACCTTCTTAGTAAGTCCTTGTATCTCTCCCATGCATCATAAAGTGTTTCTAAATCCATCTGCACAAAAGAAGAGATATCATTACGCAATTTAGCCATTTTAGCCGACGGAAAATATTTTAGTAAAAACTTCTCGGTCATTTGTACCCAAGTAGTGATAGACCCTCGTGGTAACGAGTTCAACCACTGTTTAGCTTTGTTTCTCAGTGAAAAGGGAAATAACCGAAGACGAATGGCATCATAAAAAATGCCATTGATTTTGAATATATCGCAAAATTCAAGAAAATTCACCAAGTGCGTATTGGGATCCTCATCCTGCAAACCATCAAACTGAATAAACTGCTGTTTCATTTGAATTGTGTTAGGTTTTAGTTCAAAATTATTCACAACAATAGAAGGTCTAACTATACTAGACTCAGTTCCTGTTAAAGAAGGTTTAGCATAGTCATACATAGTACGTGGAGCAGGATTTTGATTAGCTGCAATTGTAGGAGGCAGCTGATCGCCTGGGTTTTCAGCCATCTTGTCGGTTGGGGTTTGAGTATTGTCTTCTTTCTCATTCTCTATGTAGCATAAACTACGCCTTATTTCTCTTTTATTTTTTGTGAATTGTACGATCGATTTCTTCGTCAAAGAGTAATGGTCCTGGCGGGTTTCTTCTAGTCATAAACTATAAAAACCTGTCAAGAGAAAGAAAAAAAAAGTAAATTAATAAATAATAAAATAAAATAAAATTGCAAGAAAAATAAATGGCTAAAGTAATAAAAATTTAGTGTTCCTAATATTTCAGATCCCCGGCAACGGCGCCAAAAACTTGATTGCGTGATTCGTAACAAGTAATAAATATTTATAATGAAGATCAAACTTAGACTAACTATTATCACGACGAAAAGGCAAGCGCACCTATCGAACAATAGTATAGTAATGGCAAGACCGAGATATCGTACCCAAGGGAACCAAAAGTACTAGTAATAACTATCTTTTTATTATCTAGCTTAAGAATAAAAGGTGTTTGTTTTAATTAAATAATTATTTAAACTAAAAATGCACAGAGAAAAGAATTGGGGATTGCTTTTGGGAAAATCGGTTGACTTGAGACAATACCTAAGGAAAAATCCACTTAGACTTTACTTGTTATTCTGGCTCCGAATCGGATGATTTATTCATTCAACTTGTTCTGTAGAGATCCCTAAGTTATGTTATTATCCATATTCAAGACTAATAACATCTAATCCCTAGATTGAATAACCGAGACTTTTCTCTAATTAACACTCTAGGGTTGCATTAACTTGATCTATGGATCCCCTTATTAGGTTTCACCCTAATCCGGAAAAATCTTGTCACCCTATTTTTAGGCGCGCAATCAACTCTGCTTAATTATGGCAAATGTACTCTTAGACAGGGTCTATTCCTCCTCTGAATAAGAGCGTGTCTTGAATCAGTATCCTGGTATATCAAAACAAGAATTAATAACACATAATTAAGAACAAGTTAAATATTTATCATACGATTCAGAATATAATAATAAGATTCGTCTTAGGTTTCATTCCCCTTAGGTATTTAGGGGATTTAGTTCATAACTAAATAAGAAAACATCTCAGAAGAATAAAGAATACAAAACATAAAGAAAACCCAAAACTCCTGAAGGGGAATTGAGGAGAGATCTTCAGTCTTGATGATGAATCCAACTTCTGAGATGGATCAATCGGCTTCCTTGGGGTAATTCCTTACCCCTCTTCTCCGTCTCCCTTTTTCTCCTCCTCTAGTGCGTATTTATAGGCTTTGGAATGCCTAGAAACCCTCCAAAGTGGCCTTTTCCCAATTGGACTTAACTTCGGCTCAGTAGGGACACGCTCGTGTGACACGACCGTGTGACGTGATTGCCAGGCCGTGTTCGATCCGTTAAATTGGACACGGCTGTGTGAATCGTGAAAGCCTTGGTCGACACCTTCGAAAGACACGGGCGTGTGAGCTGCCCGTGTGGCAAGGCTTAAGCCGTGTCATCTTCTCGATTTGGTCCGTTTTGTCCCTTTTTGGCTCGTTTTTGGCTCCTTTTGGCTCTTGATGCTCTCCTAAGTACAAAATATGAAATTAAAGCATTAGGAGCATCGAATTCACCAATTCTAATGAGAAATCATCTATAAAATGCATTAAACATGGGGTAAAAATATGTATAATTTATGGTTTATCATTTAACATGTTTTTAATGATGATTAGAATACGTATGACCTATCATCAATCAAAAACTAAAATAGAATATGTTTGTTTAATAATGAGATTATTTATAGTGCGTATGATGTATGATGGTGGTGTGGCATCCTAATATTCAGGCTCAGCGACTGGGCTGGGTATAGGATGTTACAACAAATGAGCTCATCCCTAAAGAAACACCTTCCATTTTAGCATTTCCACGAGTTTAAGTCAAATATACTCCTAATTATCATTAAGACTTGCTACACACATTTTAATTGATAATATAACAATAGTTGCACATACATGAGGGTCACTTAGAAAATTTTCAAAATTGACTACGTTGGTATCGATATTGGAACATGGGTATCAATATTTCCCTTACACGGTATTGATACCAATTGGAAAATCGGTACCAAAACAACATTCTGTTTCTTGCCTAAAAATGAGACACCAAAAATTATCGGTACCTTCAATAAGTATCGGTAATTTTACCCCGAGTTTCGATTCTCATGATATGGCATCGATACCAAATTACTATTCTGACTTCCTGCACATTTGAAAATCATAGAGATATCATTTTTAAAACTCAAATATTAATACATTTGCTCTAGACAGTAAAAATTCAGCATATTTGAGCATACAAACTATTCCAACACAAGTCTATTCAGCATACATCTTTTACCATATCAAGTAAACGTCACAACGACTATAGTAACATTTTCAAACATCAAGAATAAGTTAGAGTAATAATCAACATATCATGACTCAAATCCTTAAATCCTAAGAACAAATAAGCTATGGAAACATCCAAAATATCATGGCAAATACCAGCAAAAAATCTACCAAATTGTTTTTATTTCTCAAATAATAAACAAATAATAAATCACCTGTGAAGAATTACTAGAGTCTCGCTTGGATCAATCCCTTGGAACCACACCACTCACATTAGAATGCTACTAATCTGCAATGGATTAAAATGTAACACCCCTAACCCGTAACTGTGGCCGGAATAGGTTAAGAGGCATTACCAGACTTATATAACATTCAGAACAATCATTATCAAATAATCATATCATTACAGTAAATGTCATTCATTCACATTCAATAAGAACTTAAATTGAGCATACAAAGCCTAACTTATGCATTCGGGACCAATCTGATAACATATAAAAGTTTTAGAAACTTAGAAAATTTTCAACTTTTAAAAGGTCACACGCTCGTGTGAACAGGCCGTGTGCCTCACACGGCCTTAGACACGCCCGTGTGTCTAAGCCGTGGCAAAACAGGGCATACATATTGACTTACCCACATGGCCATAAGACACGCCCATGTTCCAAGCTGTGTGAAAATTTAAGAGGCTACTGACTTGGCCACATGGCCGACCACACACATATGTTCCATCCTGTGTGCCACACACGACCAGTAGACACGCCCGTGTGTCTAGGCCGTGTCAAAACTGGAGGTATACTGACTTTAATTCGTAAGGTACCTTATGGGACACACGGCCGTGTAACATGATCGTGTATGACACACGACTGAGACATACGCCCGTGTCTCTGCCCGTGTGGACAAAAATAGGCCATTTGAATAGCCAATTTGCCACCCCAATTTGGGTCAACCTACAAGCACCAAACCAAGCATATATGCACAACCATTTCAACCAATATCTATACAAAACTATACATAATTCATGCTATAACATTATCAATCATTTCAAATCTCAATTCATAAATAAATTCATACCAAAACTTGAACCAAAATCATACCTAAGCATATGATCAATACATCATTCAATCAAATGCTCAAAACTTACCAAAACTTCTCAACATTGACAATTTCTTTTGGCCAACCAAAACATACCACAATTTTACATTAGCATCACATATCATATACCATTATCAAATTATAAGTTCAAACACAAACTAGCCATATCACATGGCTAGATATGTACATCACAAAACATAATCCCATAACTTCTAGCCTATACATGCCATACTTTAATATATACATTTTAAAAGTACAAAAATAAGGTTCGATAGTGTGGTGACGATCCTCGACGATCCCCGAGCTCACAGTAGCTTTGATATCAATACAAACACACACAAAGTAAGCTTTCAAAAGCTTAGTAAGCAATATACAATTAAACTTATCATTTAAAGCATATAAACATCATCAATTTATTTATAATTTAGAGCCAAATACCAAAACAAACCTCATATTCATATACTTGGATCATAGATCATCATTTGCACATATAATTACCTTTCTTTTTCAAATATAGTACACAATTTGAATGTACCTGAATCAAATACATATTCACTTATTCATTCATTTTCTCGGAATACCCGTTGAACCGTTAAGAAATGTAAGGATACGCGGATAGCTCAGAGAACATATACAATGCCAACGTCCCAGACGCAGTCTTACATGTAATCAAACATCGATGCCACTATCCCAGACAGGGTCTTACACGAAATCAAATACGATGCCGATGTCTCAGACATGGTCTTACACGTAAAACAGAAGTCGATACCAATGTCCCAGACGTGGTCTTTCATGAAATCATATAACGGAATCCTATTTTATGACATATGTATCCTAACTATTCCTAGGGTTCGTATGGGGCTTTTCAGACATCAGAACTCTGTCGATACTTTCTCAAATAGCACATTTTGAGCTTGAATATTCATTCATCTCATATGAACCATAATAATTCAATTTAAACACGTTTATTGTATATTGACTTACCTCGTAAGGATTTGGATAGATTGAATCGGTTAGTCGACGACTTTCGACTTTCCCCAATCTAATTCCGTATTTTTTAGTTCTCGATCTAAATTAATTCAAATTTAACTAATTCAATCACACATTCATTCAAAACAATCCATATGCACACAATTAGGGCATTTTGCAAACTATCCCTCACATTTTTACATTTTGACACTTTAGTCCCTAATTCACAAAATCACAAAATACACATAATTTTCTTGTACACAAGCTTAGCCAAATTTTCATAGCTCCCATACAAGTCCATACATTTCATTTATTTCACATTTTAGTCCCTCAGGATAACATTTTTACAATTTAGCCCAAATTACTCAATTTCATCAAAATCCAAAGACAAAACATATAAACCCATCATCAAACTTTCATATTTCATCATATAACAACATAAAGCTCATTATTTCATCCATGGCACATTTCAAAATCATAAAAAAAAAAATCAGAAATTGAGACATGGGCTTGATAGCATACAAAGCAACGATTACAAAAACATAGAAATTATCAAAAACCGAACAAAACACAAACCTTAATCAAAGAAAATCAATGGCCGAACCCTAGTGTTCTTTCTCCTTTATTTTTCCTTGTGATTTTCAGCAAAGCTAAGCATAAAATGGCTTTATTTTCTATTTTGTTTTCATATAATTAACATAATAGGCAAAATACCCATTTTACCCTTTTATTAAACCATAAATAAATTATGACTCATAAAGTCGAACATATCACAAAAAGTGAAGTGTATAACTAACACTCTCCATCACGCCAAACATGTCCCGTTGAATGGAGCTTAGCTTACATTCTCTTATCTCTCCAGCATGCCCTAGGGCCTCAATGCCCAAATCAGATAACACATACATGTGAGTACTTACAATCTTATAGCATGCTAACTATGTAACAGCCTGATTTTGGGCTAGTCAAAACAGTGGTTTCGGAACCACTATTCCAAAGTCAGAGAAATTAATTTAATATTTTTTATGTGTGATGGCATGATTATAAAAGTGCATGAAAAATTTGGAGAATAAATTTTAGGGTTTCAGAGCTTAATTGTGAAAAAAGACTAAATCGCATAAAGGGTAAAAGTTCAATTTCACTTGATAGACATACCAAATAGCTAGAGAACCAAAATTAAGGGTTTTTAAGAAGCAAACAAGACCTTATTTATGGCATGGCCGTCCATAGAGACAATGAGAGTCAAAAAGTAAAAAATGTAGTAGGGTTGGTATTTGATGACATGAGCTATTTGAGTAAAATAAAGAAAAGTTGTCATATTTTTTCTCTTTTCTCTACACCACTGAAATTGTAGCCATTTTAGGGGTTTTTGAGCTTCAAAATTTCAGCAACTTGTAGCCCTCTCAAGAAAGTGATTTTGATGGTCTTTTTAGATGATTTTTGTACTTTTAGAACCCTTGTAGCATGAGCTTTCAAATGAGGGGACTATTTTGCAAAATGGTTGAAATTCTAGGGTTTTACCATGAAATATTTCATGTTGTTTTCTAAAAATTTATGGAAGAAAATAAATCATGGTTGTGAAATTGATACATGATATTTGTGACAAGTTTTAAATATTTATAGTGAATCGTTCTTGAAACTAACTATTATCACGATGAAGGCAAGTGTACCTATCGAACAGTAGTATAGCTTTAGCAAGACCAGATTGTCGAACCCAAAGGAACTAAAAGTATTAGTAATGACTGCCTTTTTATTATCTAGCCTAAGAATAATGGGGTTTGTTTTAACTAACTAATTAACTAAACTAAGAATTCACAGAAAATAGAATTGGGGAATTACTTTTGGAAAAATGATTGAATTAAGACAATACCTAAGGAAAAATCCACCTAGACTTCACTTGTTATTTGACTCTGAATCGGACGATTTATTCATTTGACTTGATCCGTAGAAATCCCTAAGTTATAATATTATCCCTCTCGAGACTAACAACGTTTAACCCTAGGTTGAATAATTGAAATCTCTTTCTAATTAACTTCCTAGGGTTGCATTAACTCGATCTATGGATCCCCTTATTAAGTTTCACCCTAATCCGGCAAAATCTTGTCACCCAATCTCTAGGCGCACAATCAACTCTGCTTGATTATGACAAATGTACTCTTAGACAGGGTCTATTCCTCCTCTGAATAAGAGCTTAACTTGCATTAATATCCTGAAATATCAAAACAAGAATTAAGAACACATAATTAAGAACAAGTCAAATATTTATCATACAATTCAGATAATAATAACAAGATCTATCTTAGGTTTCATTCCCCTTAGGTATTTAGGGGTTTTAGTTCATAACTAAAAAGGTAAACATCTCAGAAGAATAATGAATACAAAACATAAAAAAAACCTAAAACTCCTGAAGGGAAATTGAGGGGAGATCTTCAGTCTTGATGATGAATCCGGCTTCTAAGATGGATCAATCGACTTTCATTGAGTAGTTTCCTGCCTCCTTCTCTGTGTCCCTTTTTCTCCTCTTCTAGGGTGTATTTATAGGCTTTAGAATGCCTAAGAACCCTCAAAATTGGCCTTTTTTGAATTGGACTAAACTTGGGCTCGGCAGGGACACGCTCGCGTGCGATTGCTTAAGGCTGTGGTCAAGGCTATTAAATACGCACGGGCGTGTGATCTACCCGTGTAAGTCATGCTTCAATTCTGCCAAATTGACACGGCTGTGTGGTCTGCCTGTGTGAAGAAGTCAAAGAAGTGTTGATTTCGTATGTTGGCCCATTTTCTCCATTTTTGGCCCGTTTCTCATTCCTTTCACTCTCCTATGCTCACCTAAGTATAAAATATGAAATTAAGGCATTAAGAGCATCGAATTCACCAATTTTAAGGAAAAATCATCCATAAAATGTGCTAAGCATGGGATAGAAATATGTATAAATTACGGTTTATCAAATACCCACACAATTAAGCATTTGCTTGTCCTCAAGCAAAATCCTCAACTCACAATCAAAATAAATTCTTTTCAACTTATAATATCTATCAATAATATCTCAAAATAATCCATAGGTAATTTTACATTGAAAATTCAACTGAAAGAACATCAAAGTTTCAAACATTCCAAGTTGAGTATTTTATCATGAAAACATAGGTGTCTCCCATCTTCTAAGTAATTACCTTTGATTCAAAATATCACAGAGTTTCACCGAGGTGTTTAAGGACAATAAATAAAGCACTTAATAGTCAATAATGAAAAGTCATTACCATAGGCTTGCATGAAAATCAAATCTCCACCACTATAAATTGAGATGAAACATAAATCAAAAGGACTTTAGAGGGTTGTAACGTGGCTTTGGTTAGAGGGTGTGGTTACAAGCTGAAAGAAAGAGTTAGAATCGAGATTGAATTGAAAAATTACTTAACTAGAAAAATGACTAGTCATCAATTGCGTACAACAGAGCTTTTTCTCAGAATATGGAATTTAACTCTTTAGCTCAGAAGTTCACTACTACTAATATGTATACATGTATTATATATATATTTTAGGAACAAGTCAAATTACAAAATAGAATAAAACATAGCTAAGCAACTATTCCAACTCAAATCTCGACAAAAATAGGGATTAAATTAATTTAGAGGATTTCAACAATAATGAGTTATGGGTTAATATTGAGGGTAAATCAATGAATGGGTTGTTAGGCTCAAGGGGGTTCACTAAGGGTTAATTGTGAAGGTAGTCTTTTATGGAGTGAGTGGGTTAAACCTAAGTGTCTTTATCATTTTGACATATCAAATCAAATGGTGTGGTCTTGACATGCATAATCGAGCAAGTTCTAGAATAACAATTCAATACTAACACACTCATAATGAAAGTGAGCATGAAAGAAATAATAGATGCTTTAAAGGCTCAATATCTCACAAAATTATGGCTTTTTGATGTTTAAACTTGTGAATTCCAACTCAAGTAATACCTAAACTTGGGGAAACAACCTAAAATTTTAAATTCTTAAAAATCAACTTATCATGCTTAATTCTCTAATGTCTTAAAGTTTAAATAATCAATGCATGAATGCCTATGTTTTAATTTAAGATATATCAATAAAAATTATAAATCAATCAAAATTTATCCTGAACATGATATGAGAGCTTTTCAAGAGAACAAGGCAATCATTCAGGGATTTTTCTAATAGTGAAATAAATACCCCCAACACGTAAGATGTACATTGCCCTCAATGTACAAAGATAGATATATAAAAAAGAATATAAATATAAGACAGGGGGAGAAGTGAAACATTCTGAGTGATGAATGAATTTCCTTGAACTGGAGTTTTGGAGAATAATTGGCGTGAGGGTGGATGAGGATACTCCGGTGGTGGTAGAGGTTCATTAGTCCATAAGTCCTACGCCAAAAGAATATTATATCTAGTGGTAGCTATGGTCGTGGTCGAGTAGGATATGGCAGTCGTGGAGAACCTTTCCTGGTGGAGTTTTTAGTTCCTATGCGATGATGAGCTTAGGAGCTCTTTATAACTGTGACAGAATCAGGAACTTTTTAGGAAATATAAAGAAGCATAATTACTTGATATGAAATAGTCGAAAGTAAAAATTGTTAAATAAAAATTATAAAACCTAATAAAAACAAGCTTAAAGAAAAATAAAAAGTAGTTTTAACATAAAAGTCAAAACATAAAAATAAATAATAAATAAAAGTTTTTAAACATCTTCATCGCTAGATGGTTCGCGAGGTGGGGGTGGCGATGAGATGTGGAAGTGCTGACAAATCTGCTGTAGAATAGCATCAATGTTATCGAAGCGCTGAAAACACTGTTGCTCGAATCGGGTAAGGCGCTCAGAGATGTCAGTGAATGAAGCCGCCGCATGAACTGGACAAGAAAGGGGTGGTGGCTGAGACGGTAGGTCCTCGTGACGTGGAGAGACATCATCAGTATTGTCCTCGGGGGCCTCTTCCTCGGTGGATTGGGGGAGACGGTACTGAGGAGGGAAGGTGTCACATCGTTTCTCGATCATCCTCATACTTAGCATGCTTGAGATGCCCTGTGGGGACATCTGACCTATGAGAGTGAGGGAGGATGATTGGGCTGCTATGTTGAGGAGCCCGAAGTACCGAGCCAACCGCATCACATAGGGCCCAATGGAGATGACCCCCTTCTTATGCCACTCCGTCTGATGTTGAATGGCGAGGGCAATGAGATAAGCAAGGTTTATGACGTGCCCGTGTGACATACACCATAGAAAGTAGGCGTTGTGAGTGTTGACGATGCCAGTGCTCTCTCGCCTTCCTGTTAACGTGTGAGCCAAAATGGCTTGTAAGTACATCAGGGATGGAGGGAGAGCCGATGCCTTGGAGCGGCTAGGATTGTAGGAGGCAGCGTCGGGGGTGAGGGCATTCCAACACCATGAAGGAGAGTGATGGATGTGGCGATTGAGAGCGTGGAGTTCATTCTCCTCTATGAACTCCTTAGTGTAAAGGCCCAGTTTGGTTCTGAACTCTGGGATGTTCAACTAGCGGACTAGACTGCCAAGGTGAAATTGGATTGTTCCCGGGTCATCAAAACAAGCCATAACGGTCTGAAGATAGAACGTTAAGCAGAGTTCCATAGTGAGTTCGAGATATGTCGGCTTGACAATCTCAAAGAAAAGCCCCTAGGATCGGTGGTGAGGAAGGCCCAAATTGTATCCGCGATTTTGACTTGTTCTAGCGTAGCCCAATCTATAAGCGGCCCACTTCCAAGGGTCGGGCCCGTTGAATCTGGAAAAGTTCTTCTTTGGGCCCAATGGGGAACTGCAGGAAAGGGTGACGAATTTTTAGGGTAGGACCTGAGAAAGATGACAGCTTCCTTTTCTTCGAAGCAGGGACGACAGCTTTCTTTCCTCGTGAAGATGACATGGTATACCTACAAGCAAAACCATTATTCCGTTTTGATGATTGGATAAGGTAAACTGTAAACAAATTCAACAAGGAAAAGGTCATAAATAATTTCAGGCACAACTACTAACACTAACAGACCTAACCTAAACAATAAATTTTATGGCATAATGTCGTGGTATTAGTATGAAAATCAAAATGGCAAAGAGCTTGATGGAAATGTAAAAAGCATGAACGTATCACAATGCATGGATTATAATGGCAAAGAATAATAAGCAAGTGAATATTGACTTAGAATACGTAAAATGGGGCTTGAGAAATCATGAAGTAATAAAGAAAAATGTCACATGAAATAAATGGTAGCTAATCTAACAATGGGATTTGAATGATAGCAAAATTGAAATAGTATGGGATAAATGACGACTAACATGGTAATTAGCATTAGAACTAAGTAAAGTAAAAGAGAAAAGAGTAAACAAACGCTAAAAGAAATGAGAATGGGCGTCTGAAATAGAGTTAGAGGCAGCGCACAGGCGTGGCAGGGAGGCCGTGTGGACTTGCAGCGGCTAGGGTTAGGGATTTTGGGTGAAGAAGATGATGAATAGTGAAGGGTATTTATAGATTTTGGGCCACACGGCCAGGGGACACACCCGTGTTCACCAATTTTTGCTCGTGTGATTCCCGTATTTTGAATTCGGGCGCGTCTGACATTTGGCGCATGCCCATGTTCTTTGGGCGTGTGGGTGCACACGACCGTGTCGCACGGCCGTGTCTGTCTTCGTTCATTTCTCCCACGCCCACGTATGTAAGCCCATGCCCGTGTTAATCTGACAGGTTCGCCCACGATTTCTAAGCACGGGCGTGTCGCAGGCCTATGTTGTTTTGGCAAGTTCGCCCACCGCCATGTCGCACGGCCGTGGCGATTTATCATACCCGTGCTGGGGAAAATCTTTTCCCTATTTCTGCACGGTCCTCAGCAAGCCCGTGTGCTTGGCCGTGTCTATGTGGTAAACCTATATTCAAGAGTTCTGTTAGTAAGTTAGGTGTTAAACACTAAAATTTAAAGATGTTAATATAGTTAGTGTTCTGGTTGCCTCCCGAAAAGCGCTTATTTATAGTCTAAGCTCGACTTACCTCTCCATTGAATGGTCATGGTGGTTCGAGGAGTTTATACTCCTCATTCCTGCTATGAATCTCATCAAAATAAGGTTTTAGGCAGGTATTGTTTGCTTTAAAAGTGCCAAACTTGGGATGACTTACCTCGATTGTACCAAATGCGAAAATGCTAAGTACCATAAGAGGGATTTCTTCATTCGGTTTAGTAGTGACAATGTGAGGATCTGCGGCATCTAATAAAACTTTATCTCCAACCTTAAGTTGATTTGGAACGGTATTACGCTTGTTCTGGTATAGTTTTGGTTTATCGTGTGTTCTCGGTTTATGTGTCCGCCATTCATCTAGCTCCTCGATTTGTAGCTTTCGTTCTTCATGAATAGGTCCTCTACTATTGCTTGAAAATGGCTCATGTACTTCCTTCAAACTCATTTCCTACAAAGTAGGTTGCACCATATGATCAGTTTTAGTAGAAAATTTTGTACAATCACCTTCAATTTTTGATGTGTTGTTCGGGTTGCAAGCTTGAAGGGTGATTGTTTCGTCTCCTACACGAAGTGTGAGTTCACCTGTGCCAACGTCAATAATTGTTCTAGCAGGTTCTAAAAAGGGCCTTCCCAAAATTAAAGGAGTGTTGCTATCGTCCTCTATGTCTAGAACAACGAAGTCAATGGGAAATATATATTTATCGATTTTACCTAGCACATCTTCAATAATACCTCTAGGAAATATTATAGTTTTATCTACTAATTGAATGCTCATCTTAGTCTGTTTGGGTTTCCCAAGGCCTAGTTGTTTAAACATTTTGTAAGGCATGACGTTAATACTAGCCCCTAAATCAGCTAATGCATTATTAACATCTAAACTACCAATTAAGCAAGAAATTGTAAAACTCCCAGGATCTTTCAATTTCTTAGGTAATTTATTCTGTAGAATAGCTGAGCAAATTGTGTTTAGCTTCACATGCAAAGCCTCGTCCAACTTTTGCTTATTTTCTTAAAGCACTTTTAAAAATTTCATTGCATTTGGCATCTGCGATAGAGCTTTAATAAACGGTAAGTTAATATGTAATTTTTTAAGAGTTTAAGGAATTTACCAAATTGTTCATTTGAGCGGTCTTTCCTTATTGCATTAGGGTGTGGCACAAGAGGTTTGTATTCTGTACTTACCGATTTTTACGCATTGTGGTCTACCTCACCTTTACCTTTGCATATCTCAATTTCTAGCCTTGGTTCTGGTTCTGGTGTGACTAACCCTTCCTCATCTTGACTAGTAATTGCGTTGAGGTGCTCCCTTGGGTTAGATTCTATATTGCTTGGCAAGCTGTCCAATCTCAGTATTTTGGAAACGAGTTTCTGACACCGAGATGAATTTGGTTAGCATCTCCTCAAGGTTCAGCTTCTTTTCTTGCTGGTAAGGTGGTTGTTGAAAACCCAGAGGATGTTGTGGCCTTTGATTTCCTTGACCGCCCCGCGAGAAATTGGGATGGTTCCTCCAACCTGCATTATAAGTGTTACTATATGGGTTATTTTGAGATCTAGAGTTATTGTTACCCATATATTGGACTTGTTCCTCCTCGATCCAAGGGTTGAAGGGTTGATATTCTGTGCATGCTCCTCATTCATTTGAATCGCACCTCATCACTAGATGTACCTGAGTAGAACCACACAAACCGTCAATTTTTTTATTTAAGAGTTCTACTTGGTAAGATAGCATAGTAACCGCGACGAGGTTGAAAACACCGACTGCTTTCGTCGACTTTGTTCTCATAACTTGCCACTGATAGTTATTTAGTGACATCTCCTCAATAAATTCATAAGCCGCCTTAGGTGTTTTATTATTGATAGTTCCTCCAGCGGCTACATCAATCATCTACCGAGTCAAAGGATTCAGGCCATTATGGAACGTTTGAACCTGTAGCCAAAGCGGTAACCCATGGTGAGGGAATCTTCCCAAAAGGTCCTTATATCTCTCACATGCATCGTAAAGTGTTTCTAAATCCATCTGCAAAAAAGAAGAGATATCATTACGTAATTTGGCTATTTTAACCGGTGGAAAATATTTTAATAATATTTTTTCAGTCAGTTGTTCCCAAGTAGTGATTGACCCTCGTGGTAACAAGCTCAACCATTGTTTAGCCTTATTCCTTAATGAAAAGGGAAACAACTGAAGACATATGGCATCATCAGAAATGCCATTGATTTTAAAGGTATCAAAAAATTCTAGGAAATTTGCCAAGTGAGCGTTGGGATTCTCGTCCTGCAAACCATTAAATTGAACAAACTGTTGTATCATTTGAATTGTGTTTGGTTTCAGTTCAAAATTATTTGCAGCAATAGCAGGTCTAACTATACTTGACTCAGTTCCTGTTAAATTAGGTTTAGCATAATCATAAATAGTACGCGGAGCAGGATTTTGATTAACAGTGATTGCAGGAGGTAGCGAATTTTCTTGGTTTTCAGCCAACTCCTCGGTTGTGGTTTGAATATCGTTCTCTTGCTCGTTCTCTGTGTATCTTAAGCTTCGCCCTATTTTTCTTTGGTTTTTGCGTTCTGTGTGATCGATCTCACTGTCAAAAAGTAATGGTTTTGACAGGTTTCTTCTAGTCATAAACTATAAGAACTTGCCAGAAAAAAAAGAAAAAAGAAGAATTAGTAATAAAAATTAGAGTAAAATTTAAATTGCAGTAAAAGTAAATGGCTAAAGTAATAAAAATCGAGTGTTCCTAATATCTTAGTTCCCCGGCAACGGCACTGAAAATTTGATACGTGATATTCGTGACGGGTTTTAAATATTTATAATGAATTGTTCTTGAAACTAACTATTATCACGATGAATGAAAGTTTACCTATCGAACAGTAGTATAGCTTTAGCAAGACCAGATTGTCGAACCCAAAGGAACTAAAAGTACTAGTAATAATTGTCTTTTTATTATCTAGCCTAAGAATAATGGGGTTTGTTTTAACTAACTAATTAACTAAACTAAGAATTGACAGAAAATAGAATTGGGGAATTACTTTTGGAAAAACGATTGAATTAAGAGAATACCTAAGGAAAAATCCACCTAGACTTCACTTGTTATTTGGCTCTGAATCGGACGATTTATTCATTTGACTTGATTTGTAGAAATCCCTAAGTTATATTATTATCCTTCTCCAGACTAACAACGTCTAACCTAGGTTGAATAACTGAAATCTCTTTCTAATTAACTCCCTAGGGTTGCATTAACTCGATCTATGGATCCCCTTATTAGGTTTCACCCTAATCCGGCAAAATCTTGTCACCCTATCTCTAGGCGCGCAATCAACTTCGCTTAATTATGAAAATGTACTTTCAGGCAGGGTCTATTCCTCCTTTGAATAAGAGCTTAACTTGAATCAATATCCTGGAATATCAAAACAAGAATTAAGAACACATAATTAAGAACAAGTCAAATATTTATCATACAATTCAGATAATAATAACAAGATTTGTCTTAGGTTTCATTCCCCTTAGGTATTTAGGGGTTTTAGTTCATAACTAAAAAGGTAAACATCTCAGAAGAATAATGAATACAAAACATAAAGAAAAACCCAAAACTCCTGAAGGGAAATTGAGGGGAGATCTTTAGTATTGATGATGAATCCAGCTTCTGAGATGGATCAATCGACATTCCTTGAGCAATTCCCTGCCTCCTTCTCTGTGTCCCATTTTTCTCCTCCTCTAGGGTGTATTTATAGGCTTTAGAATGCCTAAGAACCCTCAAAATTGGACTTCTCCGAATTGGACTAAACTTGGGCTCGACAGGGACACGCCTGTTTGACACGCCCGTGTACGATTGATTAAGGCCGTGGTCAAGGCTGTTAAATGGGCACGGGTATATGATCTAACCGTGTGAGTCGTGCTTCGATTCTACCAAATTGACACGGCCGTGTGGTCAGCCCGTGTGAGAAAGTCTAGGCCATGTTGATTTCGTACGTTGGCCCATTTTCTTCGTTTTTGGCCCGTTTCTCATTCCTTTCACTCTCCTATGCTCACCTAAGTATAAAATATGAAATTAAGGCATTAAGAGCATCGAATTCACCAATTTTAAGGAAAAAGCATCCATAAAATGTGCTAAGCATGGGATAGAAATATGTATAAATTACGGTTTAACGAAAATAAACAACTTTGTGAAAAGATTTCTCATGAAAACCCTAAAAAGGGCCATTTTGCATAAGTTGTAGAATAGGTGATAAATGTATGATATAATGAGAATTTTGGGCTACTCCTAGTATAAAAAGTATTTGGCTAGGCATGGTTAATGAGAAAATGTGATAAAACTTGATTTTTGGGTCTAAGGGTAAAATGGACATTTTGTGAAAGTCTAGGGGCAAAACGGTCATTTTACCAAAGTATGAGTCTTAAGTTGAATTAAATGATTTGTGTATTAAATAATCTAATTTTTTACATTTTAGATCAAAAGAAACGTGATTCGAGTCTTGACTGGAGAAAGAACAAAGTTTACGAGGAGTAAGCTCATTCCCATCATTTTGCACCGAGGTAAGTACATATGTAAATAATGTGTCATTGCAGCTTAATTTTAAATGTTTTATTTTATCGAGTATCATAATCTTACTCAATACCATCAAAGTATAAATAATGCGATATAAGAGTAACTTACATTATGAACAAGTGCGACAACATCAGGTTAGATACGAAATCCTGTTGAACCTCGGAAATAATATAGGATACAAAAGGTGAGTCATGAGAAATTGAGTGGTCTGAACTCATGAGTTGAGTTTGAGTTCATGAGATTAGTGAAATATGTAATGTGGATCCGAGTACTGACTTTTGTACAGACCCATGAGTAGCTCAATTATGCAAGTATTACAATGTATTAGGTAGCCTTGGCTACTTGTATAGCTCTTAGGAGTAAACTATCCATGTATCCATTGGTATTTCCTAGTGTTCAATAGGTAACTCGATGAACGGGATGGTGATACTTTCAATGAGGTATGTCAGTAGAGAGAATGAACTTGAGTAATTTAAGGGTAATTACAGGTATGTATACTTAACTCTCGAATAGGACCTTAGTATGTGATGAGATGTAGTAAGTATGTATAAAAGAAGTAAAGGACAAGATAGTGAGCTTAAAATGATACATCATTTAAGTATGACAAGCTATTGTTTGACGAATGTGTTTCTAATCACACTTATTTGCATATATGTACTTACTAAGCTCCCATGCTTATCCTCTTTCCTTTCCCTTTTCTTATAGTACCGCCAAAGTAATTTGAGAATCATCGACTACATTGGAGAAGCCAGCCACACTATCCTCGAAGCACTTGGTATAGCTAGTTTTATCATTTTGAATATGACATGTATAGGAACTCTTGAATTTGTTTCGGTGTCACATTTTTTTACGGCCAAACATGTTAGCTTGTTTTAGTATTTGACTCATTTTGTATAAGGCCATGAAAATGGATAATTTTGAAAGTCATTATATGAATGCAAGATAGTCTTTCATGAATGTGAAATTGTTGGCATGGTTGAATATATGAAATGTATATAGGCCTTAACTATAGTTTTCAGTTGAGAAATCATATTAAGTTAGACTTTGATATGTTGGTTGGTATTAAATTTTGTTTCAGGGTGGCATAGGGCTTGGTAAATAGCCTTATATTGTCCACACAGGTAGACACACGGGCGTGTGTCTAGGTCGTGTGTGAAACACGGTCAGCCTCATGGGCGTGTTACATGGTCGTGTGTCCCCTGCACTTAAATTTTACAAGTCAATATGCATGGTAGTAAACACAAGGGCAGAGACACGACCGTGTGTCTCAGCTGTGTGAAGGGCACGGCCTAGCACACGAGCATGTGCCTTGGTCGTGTGACCCTTAAAGGTTGCTGACGTCAGAAATAGAATGTGAAGGTTTTTAGGCATGGGCTAGGGCACAGGCGTGTCATGGCCGTGTGAGGGACACAGGCAATAGACACGGGCGTGTGTCAGGCCGTGTGAAAACCCCTGTGGGTTCGAATTTAGAATTTATTTCACACGGGTATGGAACACAAGCGTTTCCCTAGATGCTTTGGCTGTGTGTGTCACACGGGCCATCGAAACGTCCATGTTATAATGACCACACAGGCGTGTTACCCTTCCACATGGGCATGTGCCCTGTTTCATGAGTTATTTTCCTAAGGGTAGCTAAAGGACCCGAGTTGGTCTCGAATGGTTTCCAATGGATGTTTGGGGCTTCGTAGGCCCATATTAAGGAGTTTATTCAAATTTAAAAAAAGTTTTAAATTTGATCAAGACTTAATGATTTAGAAACGTTGGAAATTCTTATGTTGAAGTTTAGTAATGCCTCGTATGCTGTCCCGGTGTAGGGCACGGGTGTGGGGTGTTACAGAATGAATGGTTGTAAATTGGATAAAATTTTATGGCCCAGTTTTGTATGATTGGTTATGTTTAAGTCTGGTAATGCTTCGTACCTTGTCCCAGTGTCAGACACGGGTTAGGGGTGTTATATCTAGTGGTATCAGAGCTATGATTTAGTCGATTCTTAGATTCACCTAGCGTGTGTACGAGTCTGGCTATACATGCAATAGATAAATTTTGATAGTGTGATGGCTCCTGATTTTGTTATTATGCTTTCTTATAATAATGGATCCCGATCGAACTATGACAGACGATGTAGAAAGTAATGCACCGGCTCCTACTGAAGGGGCAGTGCAATCCGATAATCGACCTCCCACGGTTAGTCAGGGAGGGGGAGAAGGGGCCCGGAAATCCTTTCTTCACATGATGAATGAATGGTACACAGAGTTCATCCGAGCGAACCTGAATGCTCAACCCCCTCCACCTCCCCTTATTCCTCAACCTGTCCCTGTAGCACTCCAGAGTATGGATTTTGTGAGATTGAATAGACCCCCATTGGACAAGATCTGAAAGCCTGGAGCCGAGGAGTTCCGTGCTAACAAATATGATGATAACGAAAGGGCAGAGTTCTGGCTTGAGAATATCATTAGGGTATTTGATGAATTATTTTGTACTTCCGAAGAATGCTTGAAGTGTGCCATATCCTTGTTGAGGGACTCGGCATACCACTGGTGGAAAACGTTAGTTTCAGTGGTATCTCATGAGAGAGTCATATGGGAATTCTTCCAAGAAAAATTTCGGAAGAAATATATTAGTGAGAGATTCATGGATCAAAAGCGTAAGGAGTTTCTTGACTTGAAGCAGGGCCGTATGACGGTTACTGAATACGAAAGGGAGTTCTTCCGACTTGGTAAGAATGCCCGGGAGTGTGTGTCCTGAGGCTAAAATGTGTCAAAGATTTGAAGACGGACTTAATGAGGATATTAGGCTGTCAATGGGTGTCCTTGAATTGAAGGAATTTGTAGTGCTCGTTAATCGAGCTTGCAAAGCTGATAAATTGATCAAGGAAAAGAAGACAATCGAGGCTGAGACTAGAGATGCAAGGAAGAGGCATGCAAGCAAGTCATTTCCACCTCAGTCTAAAAAATCTAGAGACGTTTACTCTCGTTCTCATGTATCAGCCAGACACTCATACAGAGATCGTAAGAAGCAAGATTCAGATTTTAAATCTCGGGCTACATCAGTGGCTAGTATGTGTAATGTTAGATCTTCTCGACCAGAGTGCCAGCATTGTGGTAGAAGTCATTTCGATAAGTGTAGAATGAACGATGGATCTTGTTTCTGATGTGGTTCTCGAGACCATTTTATCAAAGATTGCCTCGAGATGAACGAGAAAGAAAAGTTTTACAGTACAAGGCCAAGTGGCACAAATTCTAAAGGAAGACATCGGAAGAATGCCAGAATTTGAAGTAACAGCAAGAATGTGACGAGGACACCACAGTGAGATTAGAAGCTAGAACTTCGGCTAGAACCTACGCCATACGAGCACGTGAGGATGCATCTTCTCCCGATGTGATCAGCGGTACATTTTCTCTCTATGATAACACTGTTATTGCTTTGATCAACCCTGGTTCTACTCATTCGTATGTGTGCATGAAATTGGTGTCTAGCATGAACATACCTGTTGAGTCTACAGAGTTTATGATTAAGGTGTCAAACCCTCTAGGCAAGCATGTGATAGTTGATAAAGTATGCAAGAAATGTCCTTTGATAGTTAGAGGTCACTGTTTTTCGGCCGATTTGATGTTGTTACCATTCAATGAGTTTGATGTCATTTTGGGCATAGACTGGTTGACACTCCATGATGTTGTAGTAAATTGTAAGCAAAAGGTTATTAAATTGAAATGTGAAAAGGTGAAACTTTTTGGGTTAAATTAGATGAATAGAAGAACTTTCCTATTGTGATATCCTCAACGTCTGCCCAGAAAAGATTGTGAGGCTTATTTGGCTTTTGTGATGAATAATAAAGAGTCTGAGTTGAGGGTTGAGTCAGCGCCAGTTGTAGGTGAATATGTGGATGTATTTCCAGAAGAATTGCCTAGATTACCCCCTAATAAAGAAGTTGAATTTGGTATAGAGCTAATGCCAGGGACAACGCTTATTTCAATTGCTCTATATCGAATGGCTCCGATTGAGTTGAAAGAACTAAAGTCATAATTGCAAGAGTTGTTCGAAAAAGGTTTTGTGAGACCAAACTTTTCATTGTGGGGTGCTCCGGTGCTATTTGTGAAAAAGAAAGATGGATCCATGAGGTTGTGAATAGATTACTGGCAGTTAAATAAGATGGCAATCAAGAATAAATATCCGTTGCCATGGATTGATGACTTGTTTGATTAATTGAAAGGAGTAGCATAGTTTTCTAAGATAGACTTAAGATCCGACTACTATCAACTAAGAGTTAAAGAGTCAGATGTTCCTAAGACTGCTTTTAGGATGAGGTATGACCACTACGAGTTCCTTGTCATGCCTTTTGGCTTGACAAATGCCCCCACCATGTTTATGGATTTAATGAACATAATATTTCAGCCATATTTAGATAAGTTTGTGGTTGTATTTATCGATGATATTCTAATCTATTCTAGATATAAGGTAGAACATGCCGAACACTTGAAAACCGTTCTACAGACTCTGAAAGACAATCAGTTGTATGCCAAGTTTAGTAAGAGTGTGTTTTGGCTTCGAGAAGTTAGATTTTTGGGTCATATTGTCTTGAGCAATGGCACTAGGGTTGATCCCTGCAAGGTTTCTGCTATTGTTGAATGGAAACCACCAAAGAATGTGACCGAGGTTAGGAGCTTTTTGGGTTTGGCTGGTTATTACAGACGATTTATAAAGGACTTTTCCATGATTGCTACTCCTATGACGAGGTTATTGTAAAAAGAAGTTAAGTTTGAATGGTCGAATAAGTGTCAGTAGAGTTTCGAGAAGTTGAAGAAGTTTTTGATTAAAGCTCCAGTATTAGTACAACCCGAATCAGGAAAAGAGTTCATGATTTACAGTGATGCTTCTCTAAATGGCTTGGGATGCGTACTTATGGAGGAAGGCAAGGTTATAGCTTATGCCTTGAGACAATTGAAACCTCACGAGAAGAATTATCCGACACATGACCTAGAGTTAGCCACTGATAAACCGTAATTCATACATATTTTTATCCCATGCTTAGAACATTTTATGGATGGTTTTTCCTTAAAATTAGTGAATTCGATGCTTTTAATGCCTTAATTTTAGGTTTTATACTCAGATGAGCATAGGAGAGTGAAAGGAACGAGAAACGGGCCAAAAATGGAGAAAATGTACCAACATACGAAATCAACATGGCCTGGACCTCCTCACACGGGTAGACCATACGGCCGTGTCAATTTGGCAGAATCGAAGCACGACTCATACGGGTGGACCACACGCCCATGCCTATTTAACAAGCTTGACCACGGCCTGAAGTAATCGCACACAGGCGTGTCACACGAGCGTGTCCCTACCGAGCCCAAGTTTAGTCCAATTCGGAAAAGACCAATTTTGAGGGTTCTTAGGCATTCCAAAGCCTATAAATAAACCTTACAGGAGGAGGAAAAAAGGGACATTGTAACATCCCGAAATAGGGCCTAGTTAGAATAGTGGTTTCGGGACCACAAATCTGACATCAAAATATTTATTTTATGATTCTTATGAGGCCTAAAATATGAGTATATGCATGTGTTAAAGTTTTATGAAGAAATTCAAAGTATAAGGTGTCCAATTGGAAATTAGGGACTAAATTGAATAAATTGCAAAACTTGGATTCTAGAAGCAATTTGTATGAAATTGCTTTAGATTATGAATTAGAAGGTCTTAGAGAGAAATTTTCCCAAATTCTAAATTTTTGGACAAAAATGGGCTTGCATGGATGAAATTTTAAAGAAATGGCATAAGGGCATTTTGGTTATTTGTCATTTTAATGAATTAAAATAGGAAAATCAAGCCAAAATCAGCCATTTTTCTCCTTCATCCAGCCGAAAATTTGGGGTTCTCCATAGCTAGGGTTTCAAGCTTTCCAAGCTCAATAACCCCGAGGAACAAATTCTGGAGGTTGATCGTGGTAAACGCAAGGTTTCGGAATAACCAAAATACAGTCCCGAAAAAAATACGGATAACTTAAAGTAAACCCCTAATATGCATAATTGAATGATTTATGACTGCATGATGATTGCATTTATTATTAGCATGAAACATCATGGAAATGCATATTTGATGGTAACATGTGAAAAATGTCTCGGATGAGGTTGACAAAGGGAATTCGATGGATAAACCATCACTGATATGTGTAAAGATATCTTGCATATGTTGCAGTAAGGATTTAGCCCCGACGGGTAATCCGTGATCTCGAGTATGGAAAGGATCTAGCCCGGATGGGTGTTCCTTGAATGATCGAGCCTCCTAAAGAATATATGTGCATTGAGGATTTAGCCCGGACGGGTAATCCTGTTAGGGTCTGAATTTAGCCTGGACTGGTAATTCAGATCCGAGCTCATTAAGGGTGTTTGTCGCTATAAGGGATTTAGCCTGGACTAGTAATCCCGACATCACCTTATGATTCTATGATATGGGAGATTTAGCCTGGACTGGTAATCCTGCCATGAGATGTGAGGTTCGCGGGAGTGCATATATGTGAAATGAACATTCGTAAGAATTGATGGATAATGGGTATTCCATCGAGATTTCCTAGAAACACAACGGGATTAATATAATGTATGTCAATAAGATGATGAATGATGAGCTCATGTACATAAATTACATGATGCTTTGTTATGTGACTAACTTATTAATTGAGTGCATGTAATAGGGAATCATTTCATAATTGATGATTTCATGATTTAAGTGTAGATGTATGCTAATTACTCGGTAAGTTTACTTTCTGGTTATTCGAGCTTACTAAGCATGAAAATGCTTACCCCCTCTCTTTTACCTGTTTTACAGAGCTCGAGGACTCATAAGGATTGGAAGACGGTTGGAGAAGCAACACACTATTAACTAGTCAAGCTTTGGTATAAAGACACTTATATTTTGTTAATGGCGTGTATAGGGCTTTGAGTATTTTTTCATATGTGTCATTTGAATTGCCAAATGAAGGCATGTAAAGATCTATTCATCATTTTGTATAAGGCCATGGAAATTGGCATATTTTGGAAGTAGGCTATGACCTGCCTTTATATGCATGTTTATGTTCTTATATGATGGGTTGCTACAATTGGTAATGAGTTCAAAAAATGAGCCAAATTTTTAATGTGCTACAATAACATAAGAACCCATAAATACTAGATGGGAAATAAACTTTTTGTATGAAACCAATGATATGAGGTTTCCATACAACTAACATCATCAAGATCATTTACAAGTGTACAATCATGTTTTACTTTGAATTTGGTATCTATTAAGAAAAAAAAAGTAGAAAGGGGTGACTAAAGGCTTGGAAAATAGCCTATTAAAGTCCACATGGTTAGACACACGGGCGTGTGTCTAGGTCGTGTGTGACACGCGGCCCATCCCCATGGGCGTGTGGTATGGTTGTGTGTCCCCTGCACCTAAAACCTTAAGTCAAATTAGCACACGGGTAGGACACACGGGCGTGTGTCTGGGCCGTGTTAATTTAACAGAATGCTCAAGTTTTAGACACGGGGTGAGCCCACGGGCGTGTGTCTTGACTGTGCCTAAAAGTCAGTGTTGCCCACAGGTTAAAGGCATGGACATGGCCTAGGCCACACGGGCGTGGGTGACCACATGACCCCTCATACATGGGCGTGTGACACTTCTAAATAAGGAAATTTTCTAAAGTTATTAAATGTTCACGGTCCTATACTGAACTATCTCAATGTATATTTAGGGCCTTGAAGGCCCATTTAAGAGACAAGATGTGAATGCCTGAAAGTTTCAGATCTAAGCTAAACTTGGTGAGTTGATTCAGTACGTTTTAAACATAAAGTTTGAGTAATACTTTGAACCCTATCTTGATAACGGATACGGATGAAGGGTGTTACAGACACATAGGGAAGGAAGCAGGGAACTGCTCAAGGAAAGCCGATTGATCCATCTCAGAAGCCGGATTCATCATTAAGACTGAAGATCTCCCCTCAATTTCCCTTAAGGAGTTTTCTTTTTTTTCTTTATGTTTTGTATTCATTATTCTTCTGAGATGTTTACCTTTTTAGTTATGAACTAAAACCCCTAAATACCTAAGGGGAATGAAACCTAAGACAGACATTGTTATTATTATCTGAATTGTATGAAAAATATTTGACTTGTTCTTAATTATGTGTTCTTAACTCTTGTTTTGATATTCCAGGATATTGACTCAAGTTAAGCTCTTATTCAGAGGAGGAATAGACCTTGTCTAAGAGTACATTTGTCATAATTAAGCGGAGTTGGTTGAGGCCTAGAGATAGGGTAACAAGATTTTGCCGGATTAGGGTGAAACCTAATAAGGGGATCCATAGATCGAGTTAATGCAACCCTATGGAGTTAATTCGAAAGAGATTTCAATTATTCAACCTAGGGTTAGACGTTGTTAGTCTTGAGAGAGATAATAATATAACTTGGGGATTTCTACGGATCAAGTCAAATGAATAAATCGTCCGATTCAGAATCAAATAACAAGTGAAGTCTAGGTGGATTTTTCCTTAGGTATTGTCTCAATCAATCGAGTTTTCCAAAAGTAATTCCCCAATTCTATTTTCTGTGAATTCTTAGTTTAGTTAATTAGTTAGTTAAAACAAACCCCATTATTCTTAGGCTAGATAATAAAAAGACAGTCATTACTAGTACTTTTAGTTCATTTGGGTTCGGCAATCCGGCCTTGCTAAAGCTATATTACTGTTCGATAGGTACACTTGCCTTCATCGTGATAATAGTTAGTTTCAAGAACAATTCATTATAAATATTTAAAACCTGTAACGAATATCACGTATCAAGTTTTTGGCGCCGTTGCTGAGGAACTAAGATATTAGAACGCTCGATTTTTATTACTTTAGCCATTTTACTTTTTTTGCAATTTAAATTTTTATTTTATTTTCTAATTCTTCATTTATTTTCTTCTGGCAAGTTTTTTTTTTATAGTTTATGACTAGAAGAAACTCGTCAGGGCCATTACTTTTTAACAGTGAAATCGATCGCACAGTTCACGGAAACCAAAGAGAAATAAGGCAAAGCTTAAGATATATTCAAACCCCAACCAAGGAGATGGCTGAAAACAAAGAAAATCCACTACCTCCTGCAATTGTTGTTAATCAAAATCCTGCTCCGTGCACTATGTATGATTATGCTAAACCTAATATAACATGAATTGAGTCAAGTATAGTTAGACCTACTATTGCTACAAATAATTTTGAACTGAAACCTAACACAATTCAAATGATACAACAGTTTGTTTAGTTTGATGGTTTGTAGGACGAGGATCCCAACGCTCACTTGGCAAATTTCCTAGAATTTTGCGATACATTTAAAATTAATAGCGTTTCTAATGATGCCATACGTCTTCGGTTGTTTCCCTTTTCGTTAAGGAATAAGGTTAAATAATGGTTGAAATCGTTACCACGAGGGTCAATCACTACTTGAGAACAAATGACCAAAAATTTTTTATTAAAATATTTTCCACCGGCTAAAACAGCCAAATTACGTAATGATATCTCTTCTTTTGTGCAGATGGGTTTAGAAACACTCTATGATGCATGGGAGAGATACAAGGACCTTTTGAGAAGGTGCCCTCACCATGGGTTACCGCTTTGGCTGCAGGTTCAAACGTTTCATAATGGCTTGAATCCTTCGACTCAACAGATAATTGATGCAGCCGCTGGAGGAACATCAATAATAAGACACTTAAGGCGACTTATGAATTTATTGAGGAGATGTCACTGAATAACTATCAGTGGCAAGTTATGAGAACAAAGCTAACGAAAGCAGCCGGTGTTTTCAACCTCGATGCGGTTACTATGCGATCTAACCAAGTAGAACTCTTAAATAAAAAGATTGATGGTTTGTGTGGTTCTACTCAGGTACATCCAGTGATAAGGTGCGATTCAAATGGAGGACGAGCATGCACAAAATATCAACCCTTCAACCCTAGCATCGAGGAGGAACAAGTCCAATATATGGGTAACAATAACTCTAAATCCCAAAATAACCCATATAGTAACACTTATAATGCATGTTAGAGAAACCATCCTAATTTCTCGTGGAACGGTCAAGGAAATCAAAGGCCACAAAATCCTCAGGGTTTTCAACAACCACCTTGCCAGCAAGAAAAGAAGCCAAACCTTGAGGAGATGCTAACCAAATTTATCTCGGTGTCAGAAACTCATTTTCTGAATACTGAGATAGCACTCAAAAATCAACAAGCATCGAACCAAGGGCTCGAAACTCAAATTGGACAGCTGGCTAAGATAATTTCCGAAAGAGCACCAGGAAATCTACCTAGTAAGACTGAACCCAATCCAGAAGCACAAGTGAAAGCAGTTACACTAAGAAGTGGGAAAGTGTTAGCTGAATTGGAAAAGAAGCCACAACAAGAAGCAAGCAGAAGCAAAAGAGAAGAGGTAAAACCCGAAAGCAATGACAATCAAATGCTGAAGGAATATAAACCACCAATTTCATACCCAGAAAAGTTGAAGAAAGACCACATGGATGCACAATTTGGTAAATTCCTTGAACTTTTTAAACAACTACATATTAACTTACCTTTTGTCGAAGCTATATCGCAAATGCCTACATACGCAAAATTTTTAAAGGAGCTCCTAACAAACAAAAGAAAGTTTGAAGACTTATCTACAGTGGAACTTAATGAGGAATGCTCGGCTATACTCCAAAACAAACTACCAACCAAACTAAAAGATCCAGGAAGTTTTACTATACCCTACCTAATTGGTAGTTTTAACGTTGATAAGGCACTAGCTGATTTAGGTGCTAGCACTAATTTGATGCCATATAAAATGTTTAAACAACTTGGTCTTGGGGAACCTAAACTCTCTAGGATGAGTATTCAACTAGCTGATAGATCTGTTAAATATCTTAGGGGTATTATAGAGGACATACTTGTAAAAGAAGATAAATTTATATTCCCTGTTGACTTCGTTGTGCTTGATATGGATGAAGATGTTGAAGTGCCTTTAATCTTAGGGCATCCATTTTTAGCCACTGTTAGGGCTGTTATTGATGTAGGTGATGGTAAAATGGTACTTAGAGTAGGTGACGAAGAAATCATTTTTAAAATTTATGATGCCATGAGATTTTCTAGGGAATAGGATGACTCATGTTATTTTATTGACTTTATTGATCATGCTGCTCAAGATTCTTTTCAGGAAATCATACATAAGGACACGTTGGAACTGTGCCATGCCCAAGGAGAGGAGATAGATGACGATGATTTCGAGACAGGTAAAATAAAAGCTAAACTGAACTTCAATGAATCTTTCCAAAGACAAGCATAATATGAGGACATTAAAGGGAACGATGATTTTAAGCAAAAACCCTCTATTGAAGAACCTCCCAAACTGGAACTCAAACAATTACCAAACCACTTGGAATACGCATTCCTTGGAAATAATTCTACTTTACAAGTTATTATTGCATCTAACTTGCAACCCAAGGAGAAGGAGGAATTAATCCAAGTATTAAAAGAACATAAAAAGGCCATAGCTTGGAAAATTTCTGACATTAAAGAGATCAGCCCTTCTTTTTGCACCTACAAAATTTTAATGGAAGATGAATATAAACCATGTGTGCAAGCTTAAAGACGGCTGAACCCCAACATGAAGGAAGTTGTTAAAGTCAAGGTAATTAAACTTCTAGATGCTGGAATTATTTATCCTATTTCTAACAGTTCTTGGGTAAGTCCAGTGCAGGTTGTTCCTAAGAAAGGAGGCATGACTGTGGTAGCCAATGAGAAGAATGAACTAATTCCAACTAGGACAGTCACAGGTTGGAGAGTTTACATTGACTACAGGAAGCTAAATGATGCCACGAGGAAAGATCACTTCCCCTTACCATTCATTGAGCAAATGTTGGAAAGACTATTAGGGCACATGTACTACTGCTTCTTAGACAGACTTTCTGGTTATTTTCAAATCTCAATAGCTCCTGAAGATTAGGAAAAAATGACATTCACATGTCCATACGGAACATTTTCTTATCGAAGAATGCCCTTTGGATTATGTAATGCTCCTGCTACATTCCAGCGCTGCATGATGGCCATATTTGGTGAACTCGTAGAAGATATCATGGAGGTATTTATGGATGATTTCTCGGTATTTGGTAATCTTACAATCTTTACCTTAAAAATTTAAAATAAGTTCTAATAAGATGTGAGGAAACGAACCTTGTACTTAACTGGGAAAAATGTCACTTTATGGTTCAAGAAGGTATTGTGCTAGGACATAAAATTTCTAGTAAAGGGATTGAGTTTGATAAATCTAAAGTCAAAATTATTGAAAAATACCCCTCCTAGTTCGGTTAAGGCTATTAGAAGTTTTTTAGGATGCTAGGTTTTATAGAAGATTTATTAAAGATTTTTCTAAAATAGCTAAGCCTTTGACCAAATTACTAGAAAAAGATATGCTATTTAATTTTGATCAGAAATGTTTAGAAGCGTTTAATACTCTAAAGGATAAATTGATTAATGCTCCAATTATAATAGCACCTGATTGGAATTTACCTTTTGAACTAATGTGTGATGCGAGTGACTTTGCAATAGGTGCAATTTTGGGACAGCGAAGGGACAAGCACTTTCAACCTATTTATTATGCTAGCAAAACATTGACAGCCGCACAGGAGAACTACACTAACGTGGAGAAAGAATTGTTAGCTGTGGTTTTTGCATTCGATAAATTTAGGTCATATCTAATATTGTCTAAAGTTGTCGTTTATACTGACCATTTTGCCCTTCGCTATTTGTTTATTAAGACTGATGCAAAACCTCATCTCATTCGATGGATTTTGCTATTGTAGGAATTTGACTTGGAAATTCAAGATTAGAAAGGAGCAGAAAATCTCGCAGCTGATCATTTATCCAAGCTTGAAAATTCAAATACTAAAGAACTAGATGAAGTGAAAGTAAATGATTCATTCCCTGAAGAACAATTTTTTGCTATTTATGACTCAGAGGTACCTTGGTTTGAAGACATCGCGAATTTTTTAGTTGCTAACGTTATCCCAAAAGAGTTGACACATCAACAAAAGAAACGATTCTTTACTAATGTGAAAAACTACTTTTGGGAAGATCTTTTTCTTTTCCGTATATGTGTAGATCAAGTCATTCAGCGATGCGTTACAAGAACAGAAGCATTAAAAATCTTGGAACATTACCACTCAGGACCAGCTAGAGGACATTACGGTGGAAATAAGATCGCACATAAAATACTTGAATCAGGTTTTTATTGGCCCACCTTATTCAAAGATGCCAACATGTATGTTATTTCTTGTGACAAATGCCAAAGGACAGGTAATATCTCTAACCGTGATGGAATGCCTCAAACATATATGCTTTCATGTGAAATATTTGATGTTCGGAGGATTGACTTCATGGGTCCATTCCCTGGTTCATTTGGAAATAAATACATCTTAGTAGCTGTTGATTATATGTCTAAATGGGTTGAAGCCCAAGCTCTGCCTACAAATGATGCTAGAGTAGTGGTACGTTTCCTTAAAAAACTTTTCTCTCAATTTGGAACACCTAGATTAATCATCAATGATAGGGGGACTCATTTTTGTAACGCCTAATTTGAAAAGACCCTCAAGAAATATGGAGTTTACCACCGAACAGCTACCCCTTACCACCCTCAAACTAGTGGCCAAGTTGAAGTGGAAAATCGAGAACATAAATGTATCCTAGAAAAGACGGTAGGATTAAACAGGAAAGATTAGGCAATGAAAGTAGACGACGCATTATGGGCTTATAGAATTGCTTTTAAAACCCCCGTGGAACATCACCATACAAACTCGTTTATGGAAAAAGTTGTCATCTATCATTTGAGTTAGAACACAAAGCATTTCGGGCTATAAAATTCCTAAACTTTGATCCCAAACTTGTAGGTGAAAATAGGTTGATGTAATTAAACGAGTTAGACGAATGACGAACCTATGCATATGAAAATTCAAGACTATACAAGGAAGCAACGAAACAAAGCCACGATGCTCGGTTAAAACAAAATAAACAATTTGAAGTTGGAGATCTTGTACTATTATATAACTCGAGACTCAAATTATTCTCTGGGAAGCTTAAATCACGATGGTCAGATCCGTTCGTAGTCAAAATAGTTTTCCCATATGGCACCGTAGAAATAAGTCACCCATCGCAAGGTACTTTCGAAGTAAATGGACATCACCTCAAACCTTACAAAGGTGAGAAATTTAAAGATAACAGGGAGGAGCTACGGCTCCACGAATCTCCTTAATATACTCACACAGTAAAGTCTAGCTTAGACTTTAAATAAGCACTTCTCGGGAGGCAACTTGAGCACTAACAATATTACTTTCTTTAAATTTTAGTTTTTAAAATCTAACATACTAACCAAATCATTGAGCACAGGCTTTTCAGAACCACACGGCCAGGCACACGGGCGTGTCGTAGGCTGTGCACATACTACGAGATTCAACACGGCCGTACGATACGGCCGTGTGTAAACAGGGCAAAATTTTTTTCCCTAACATGGGATGCAATAAGTAGCCACGGCCGTGCGATATGGCCGTGGGTGAAACTGCCAAAATAACACGTGCGTGCAACACGCCCGTGTTTTGAAACCGTGGTTAAAACCTATCAATTTAACACGGGCGTGGGAGAAGCAAATAGAGATCGACATGACTGTACAACATGGCCGGGTATACCAATGTGCCTAATTTTGAAAAATACGAAACGCATGGGCTAAGCTTAGAGCACACAGGCGTGCCCCACGGCCGTGTGCCCCAATTTCTCTATAAACACCTATTATTTATTTTATTTTATTTTTATCTCTATATTTTGAAATTATTCTCTTTTGTTTTATTTCCTTTTAATACTATTTCATCCTGAGTTTTTACAATTTCTATTCTTCGGCTATTTCATTACGAGTAATTATGCTTCAGTATACCTCTTAAAGAATTCCTGATTTGCTCACAGTCAGAAAGAGCTCCAAAGCTCAATATTACTCAAGAACTTGAAACTCCACTGGGAAAGAACTTATGGAGTAATGAACCTCTACCACCACCGGAGTATCCTCTTCCACCCTCACGCCGATTATTCTCCAAAACTCCAGTTTAAGAAAATTCATTCATCATTCAGGAAGTTTGACTTCTCTCCCTATCTTATATTTATATTCTTTTCTACATATCTATCTTTGTACATTGAGGCAATGTACATCTTAAGTGTGGGGGGGTATTCATTTCACTATCAGAAAAATCCTTGAATGATTGCCTTGTTCTCTTGAAAAGCTCTCATATCATGTTTAGGATAAATTTTGATTGATTTATGACTTTTATTGATATATCTTGAATTAAAACATAGGCATTTATGGATTGATTGCTTAAACTTTAAGACAATAGGGAATCAAGCATGATAAATTAAATTTTAAAGAGTTAAAAAGCTTTTAGGTTGTTTCCCTAAGTTTATGTATTATCTTGAGTTGGAATTCACAAGTTTAAACATCAAAAAGCCATAATTTTTGTGAGATCTTGAGCCTTTAGAGCATCTATTATTTCTTTCATGCTCACTTTCATTATGAGTGCGTCAGTATTGAATTGTTATTCTAGAGCTTGCTTGATTATGCATGTTAAGACCACACCATTTGATTTGATATGTCAAAATGATAAAGGCACTTAGGTTTAACCCACTCACTCCATAAAATCCTACCTTCACAATTAACCCTTAGTGAACCCTCTTGAGCCTAACAACCCATTCATTGATTTACCCTCGATATTAACCCATAACTCATTATTGTTGAAACCCCCTAAATTAATTTGATCCCTATTTTTGTCGAGATTTGAGTTGGAATAATTGCTTAGCTATGTTTTATTCTATTTTGTAATTACTTGATTCTTAAAATATATATACATGTATACATATTAGTAGTAGTGATCTTCTGAGCTAAAGAAGTTAAATTCCATATTCTGAGAAAAAAAGCTCCGTTGTACGCAATTGATGACTAGTCATTTTTCTAGTTAGGCAATTTTTCAATTCAATCTCGATTCTAACCCTTTCTTTCAGTTTGTGACCACACCCTCTTACCAAAGCCACGTTACAATCCTATAAAGACCTTTTGATTGATGTTTCATCTCAATTTATAGTGGTGGAGATTTGATTTTCATGCAAGCCTATGGTAATGACTCTTCATTATTGGCTATTGAGTGCTTAGTTTATTGTCCTTAAACACCTTGAGTGATTTGAGTGAATCTTTAGTGAGGATGTGAAACTCTGTGGTATTTTAAATCAAAGGTAATTACTTAAATGAGGGGAGATACCTATGTTTTCATGATAAAATGCTCAACTTGGAATGTTTGAAACTTTGATGTTCTGTCAGTTGAATTTTCAATGTACGATTACATATGGATTATTTTGAGATATTATCGATAGAAATTATAAGTTAAGAAGAATTTATTTTGATTATGAGTTGAGGATTTTGCTTGAGGACAAGAAAATGCTTAAGTGTGGGGGTATTTGATAAACCGTAATTCATACATATTTTTATCCCATGCTTAGCACATTTTATGGATGATTTTTCCTTAAAATTGGTGAATTCGATGCTCCTAATGCCTTAATTTCATGTTTCATACTTAGGTAAGCATAGAAGAGTGAAAGGAACGAGAAACGGGCCGAAAACAAAGAAAATGGGCCAACGTATGAAATCAACATGGCCTGGACCTCCTCACATGGGCAGACCACACGGCCGTGTTAATTTGGTAGAATCAAAGCACGACTCACATGGGTGGACCACTCGCCCATGCCTATTGAATAGGCTTGACCACGGCCTAAAGTAATCGCACACGGGCGTGTCCTTGCCGAGCCCAAGTTTAGTCCAATTCAGAAAAGGCCAATTGTAACGTCCCCATGCCCGAAACAGTCACAGGAGTCAAGCTTGAGGTGTTACTAAACTTATCTTACCTTTTAAACAACTCTAAACCACTTATTTTAATTTTCAGAATAAACTGTTTTTCTGCGTCATGATTGCTTAAAAATTCATTTCTCGAGTTTCAAAACTCAAAATTAAGATTTGTAAATTTTTCCTGAAACTATGCTCATATATATATCTACTAATTTTTTTCTAGAATTTTTTACTTAGCCAATTAGTACAGTTTATTAGTTAAAGTTACCCCTGTTTCAGAATTTGACTGCACTAACCTCTACTTACTACGAACCACTTTTCTCCCTGTACAAAATTTATATGACTATACTGTTTGTTTCAATTAAAACTAGATTCAAGAAGGATTCTAACCATATAAAGTACACCACCTAATTATTTTTAAAAAATTTATGGTGAATTTCCAAAGTTGGAATAGGGGATCCAATAATCGCTCTGGCCCTATTTCACTAAAACTCAGATATCTTATAAAATACAAAACCTTTACCTGTTTTGCTTATTCCATATGAAAATAGACATAATGAGCTTTAATTTAATATATTATTCACCATCAAACCATGTCTCTACAATTGTTTTTTGATTTTTCAAATTCCCGTTATTTCTGATACTTGAATCTGTTTTTAAGTTACTTTCACATTTTTCTTAGTTTTCATGTGATAGTTACTACTTAATCATACATACTATTAAACATGTATATCATCAGCCACTCTATTAGCTAATCACTAGCAAGTATTTACACATCATTCATTGATCATATCATATCAAAAGAAACCAAGTTCCTATACATGCCATACACAAAACGAAACGTCTAACTATACCAATGTGATTTCTTTGATAGTGTGATCGGGTCTCCGACGTTTCCTTTGATCCCCCAGTGGCTTGATAAAAACTATAAGAAAAAAGAAAATAAAGAGAGTAAGCACTAGGCTTAGTAAGCTTACAAGCAAATAAATTACAACATTCAACATAATGAATAATTATACATAATGTCACCTAGCCTCATAAACTTTCTTTACTTCTCATTTTCTACCTTCTTCTTTACTCACTTACCTTTTTTCTTACCTGACCTTTCACTATTCATAAATATAATCTACTTCCCTTTTTCTAATAATTCACTGTAATTTAACGTGTACAATGACCCGTTGAACCACTCGGAATACTAAGGATACTAGGGTCGTTCCTGTCTATCAATATCCTGCTAATGCCATGTCTTCGACATGGACTTACATGAATTATTCCTGTCTCCAATGCCATATATATATAATATGGGCTTACATGGGTCATTCCTTTCTCCAAAGCCATATAACTGATATGGACTTACATGGCTCATTTCTGTCCTGTCCTGTCCTGTCAACCCCAATATCCTAACATTCCTAAGGTTCAAACGGGGCTTCTTAATGCTTTTTCTCTGTCACTTCGCCTTTAATTCGACTTTAAATATTCAAAGAAAATAAGTATATAAATGCTGGAAATTGACAATAATAATGTAAAATAAAAGAATATTGCATTTATTTACTGTAAACTTACCTCGATACAAAATGTGACTAAACTTTACAATTTAGTCATTTACTTTTTCTTTTCCCCGATCTACTCCCGAATTTCGCTCTTCTTGATCTATAATAGCAAATTTAACTTATTTAATATTCACATTTATCAAAACAGTCCTTTACTCAAACTTTGTAAAAATTACATTTTTGCCCCTAAACTTTCACATATTTGCACTTTTTCCCCAAGGCTCGTAATTTAAACTTCATCCTATTTTCTTATGTTTTATGACATGCTGATCATTTTTCCCTTCTATGACAACATCAAATTCACACTCTAACATGTACTTATGACTTTAGGTATTTTTACCGATTAAGCCCTTTTACTCGTTTTCACTTAAAACCGAGTAGCACAAGTTGTCTAACATAATTTAAAACCTCATATTCTATCATAAAACATCAATATAAACACTTTTCACCTATGGGTATTTTTCCAAATATGAACTCGAACTTAAATTATTGCTAGCATAAGCTTTATCGAGCTACCGGGACTCCGAAAACGTAAAGAACATTAAAAACGGGGCTTGGAATCACTTAATATGGAGCTTGAAAGCTTGAAACAAACCCTAGCTATGGAGAACCCTTGAAATTTTGTGCTAATGAAGAAGATGATGAATTTTGTGTTATTTTCCCCTTTTTATTTCATTTAATATCCAAATGACCAAAATGCCCTTCCTTATTAAACTTTCAAAAATTCCATCCATGTCCTATTTTGTCCATGAACTTAGAAATTGGTCAAATTGTTATTTAAACCCTCCTAATTAATATTCCAAAACAATTTCATACTAAAAACTTCTAGAATGCAAGTTTTGCAAATTATTCGATTTAGTCCCTAATCTCAACTTAAGCACTTTATGCATAGAATTTCATCACGAAATTTTCACACAATCATGAAATCATATCATGAACCTCAAAATAATAATAAAATAAATTTTTCTACCTTGGATTTGTGGTTTCTCAACCACTGTTCCGTTTAGGCCCTATTTTAGGATGTTACACCAATTTTGAGGGTTCTTAGGCATTCCAAAGCCTATAAATACACCCTAGAGGAGGAGGAAAAACGGACACTTAGGGAGGGAAGCAAGGAATTGCTCAAGGAAAGCCAATTGATCCATCTCAGAAGCCGGATTCATCATCAAGACTGAAATCTCCCCTCAATTTCCCTTAAAGAGTTTTGTTTTTTTTTCTTTATGTTTTGTATTCATTATTCTTTTGAGATGTTTACCTTTTTAGTTATGAACTAAAACCCCTAAATACCTAAGGGGAATGAAACCTAAGACAGATCTTGTTATTATTATCTGAATTGTATGATAAACATTTGACTTGTTCTTAATTATGTGTTCTTAACTCTTGTTTTGATATTCCAAGATATTGACTCAAGTTAAGCTCTTATTCAGAGGAGGAATAGACCTTGTCTAAGAGTACATTTGTCATAATTAAGCGGAGTTTGTTGCGCGCCTAGAGATAGGGTGACAAGATTTTGCCGGATTAGGGTGAAACCTAAAAAAGGGATCCATAGATCGAGTTAATGCAACCTTATGGAGTTAATTAGAAAGAGATTTCAATTATTCAACCTAGGGTTAGACGTTGTTAGTCTCGAAAGAGATAATAATATAACTTAGGGATTTCTACGGATCAAGTCAAATGAATAAATCGTCCGATTCAGAGTCAAATAACAAGTGAAGTCTAGGTGGATTTTTCCTTAGGTATTGTCTCAATCAATCGAGTTTTCCAAAAGTAATTCCCCAATTCTATTTTCTGTGAATTCTTAGTTTAGTTAATTAGTTAGTTAAAACAGAGCCCATTATTCTTAGGCTAGATAATAAAAAGACAGTCAGTACTAGTACTTTTAGTTCCTTTGGGTTTGACAATCCGGTCTTGCTAAAGCTATATTACTGTTCGATAGGTACACTTGCCTTCATCGTGATAATAGTTAGTTTCAAGAATGATTCATTATAAATATTTAAAACCTGTCACGAATATCACATATTAGCCACTATAGTGTTTGCCTTGAAGATATGGCGATATTATTTGTTCGGAGAGATATGCCATGTATACACCGATCATAAGAGTCTTAAGTACTTGATGACTCAGAAGGATTTAAATCTGAGACAATGAAGGTGGTTGGAACTATTAAAATATTATGAGTTGATTATCGACTACCATCCGGGTAAGGTAAATGTGGTCGTAGATGTGTTGAATAGAAAAAGCATTATTTGTATTGAGAGCAATGAACACTCAATTGACATTGTCAGAGAATGGTTCAATTCTAGCTGAATTAAAAGCTAGACCGACGTTTCTCTAAGAAATTTTTGAAGTTCAGATGAGTGAAAGTGAATTAATAGCCAAGAGAACACAATGTGAATCAGGTGTTGAATTGGATTTTCAGATTGATTCCGATGGTTGCTTGAGGTTCCGAGGTAGGCTTTGCATTCCTAAGGACACTAGGTTGATTCAAAAAATTTTACTTGAGGCACAGAGTGGTTGTTTATCAGTACACCCCGAAAGTACAAAAATTTATGATGATATAAAGAAAATGTATTGGTGGCTGGGGATGAAAAGAGACATTTTAAAGTTCGTATCAAAATGCTTAGTGTGCCAACAAGTGAAAGCCGAACACCAAGTACCTTCGGGTTTACTTCAGCCTATCACGGTTCCCGAGTGGAAGTGGGATCAGATTGCTATGGACTTTGTGACCGATTTTTCAGTAACTCTGAGGAAGAAAGATGCTGTATGGGTTGTTGTTGATCGACTGACAATGTCGGCTCACTTTGTCATGGTGTAAACGAACTTTTCACTTGATAAGCTAGTCGACTTATAATTTCAGAGATTGTGAGACTTCATGGAGTGCCCTTGTCGATTATTTTGAATAGTGACCCAAGTTTTACTACGAGGTTTTGGAAGAAGTTGCAAGAAGCATTGGGGACAAATTTGAATTTTAGCAGAGCTTTCCACCCGCAAACTGACGGTCATTCGGAGAGAGTAATTCAGACCCTTGAGGATATGTTGCGTTGTTGTGTCCTGGAGTTTCAAGGTAGTTGGGAGAAGTATCTATCGTTGGTTGAATTCGCTTTTAACAATAACTATCAGTCGAGTTTGAAAATGTAACCTTATGACGCTTTGTATGGGCGTAAGTGTCGAACGCCCTTATATTGGACAAAACTTAAAAAGAATCAAATTGACGGGGTTGATTTGGTCAAAGAGACCGAAGAAAAGGTTAAGGTGATTCCTGATTTCTTAAAAGTTGCTTCGGATAGACAAAAATCCTATGCGGATTTGAAACGAAAGGAAATCGAGTTTCAAGTTGGTGATAGGGTATTTTTGAAAGTGTCCCCGTAGAGGAAAGTCCATAGATTCGGTAGAAAAGGCAAGCTGAGTCTGCAGTTTATTGAACCTTATGAGGTGACCGAGAAACTTAGACCGATAGCATACCGATTAGCCTTGCCTAGTGAACTGGAGAAAATTCATGATGTGTTCCATGTATCAATGTTGCGCCGCTATCGATCTGACCCCTCACAAGTGATTTCACCAGGAGAAATTGAAGTAAGCCCGTATATGACCTATGGTCAAAAACCGATTAAGATTTTGGATCAAAAGGTCAAGAAATAGAGGAATAAAAGTGTAGCACTCGTGAAGGTTTTGTGGCATAGACATGGAGTCGAGGAAGCCACGTGGGAACTCGAAGAGACTATGAGAGACCAATACCCAAACTTACTCATCGGTAAGATTTTCGTGGACGAAAATCCCTTAGGGGGAGAATTATAACAACCCAATTTTGGGCGTAGTTAGAACAGTGGTTTTGAAACCACTATTCTGAAGTCGAAGAAATTATTTTAATATTTTTTTATGTGTGATGGCATGATTATAAAAGTGCATGAAAAATTTGGTGAATAAATTTTAGCGTTTGAGAGCTTAATTGTGAAAAAGGACTAAATCGCATAAAGGGTAAAAGTTCAATTTCACTTGATAGACATACCAAATAGCTAGAGAACCAAAATTAAGGGTTTTTTAAGGAGAAAATAAACCCTTATTTATGGCATGACCGGCCATAGAGACAATGAGAGTCAAAAAGTCAAAAATGTAGTAGGGTTGGTATTTTATGACATAAGCTATTTAGGTATAAAGAAAAGTTTTCATCCTTTTTCTCTTCTTCTCTACACCATTGAGATTTCAGCCATTTTAGGGGTTTTGAGCTTCAAAATTTTAGCAACTTATAACCCTCTCAAGTAAATGATTTTGATGGTCTTTCTTGATGATTTTTGTACTTTTAAGACCCTTGTAGCATGAGCTTTCAAATGAGGGGACTATTTTGCAAAATGGTTGAAATTCTAGGGTTTGCCATGAAAGGGTTCATGTTGTTTTCTAAAATTTTATGGAAGAAAATGAATCATGGTTGTGAAATAAACAACTTTGTGAAAAGATTTCTCATGAAAACCCTAAAAAGGGCTATTTTGCATAAGTTGTGAATAGGTGATAAATGTATGATATAATGAGAATTTTGGGCTACTCCTAATATAAAAAGTATTTGGCTAGGCATGGTTAATGAGAAAATGTGATAAAACTCGATTTTCGGGTCTAAGGGTAAAATGAACATTTTGTGAATGTCTAGGGGCAAAACGGTCATTTTTCCAAAGTATGAGTCTTAAGTTGAATTAAATGATTTGTGTATTGAATAAGCTAATTTTTGACATTTTAGATCAAGAGAAACGTGATTCGGGTCTTGACCGGGGAGAGAACAAAGTTTACAAGGATTAAGCTCATTCCTATCATTTTGCACCGAGGTAAGTACGTATGTAAATAATGTGTCATTGTAGCTTACTTTTAAATGTTTTATTTTTATCGGGTATCATAATCTTACTCAATACCATGAAAGTATAAATAATGCGATATAAGAGTAACTTACATTATGAACAAGTGCGACAACATCAGGTTAGATACGAAATCCTGTTGAACCTCAGAAATAATATAGGATACAAAAGGTGAGTCATGAGAAATGAGTAGCCTGAACTCATGAGTTGAGTCTGAGTTCATGAGATAAGTGAAATATGTAATGTGGGTCTGGGTACTGACTTTGTGTGCAGACCCATGAGTAGCTCAATAACCGGGCATTACATGGCATAGCTATGGGGTCTGGTTACTGACTTGGTAAAAAGACCCGTGAGTAGCTCAATTATGCAAGTATTACAATGTATGAGTTGCCTTGGCTACTTTTATAGCTCTTAGGAGTAAAGTATCCATGTATCCATTGGTATTTCTGAGTGTCCAATAGGTAACTCAATGAATGGGATGGTGATACTTCCAATGAGGTATGTCAGTAGAGAGAATGAACTTGAGTATTTTAAGGGTAATTACAGGTATGTATACTAAACTCTCGAATAGGACCTTAGTATGTGATGAGATGTAGTAAGTATGTATAAAAGAAGTGAAGGACAAGATAGTGAGCTTAAAATGATACATCATTTAAGTATGACAAGCCATTGTTTGAGTAATGTGTTTCTAATCACACTTATTTGCATATATGTACTTACTAAGCTCTCATGCTTACCTTCTTTCCTTTCTCTTTTCTTATAGTACCACCAAAGTAATTCGAGAATCATCGACTACGTCGGGGAAGCCGGTCACACTATCCTTGGAGCACTTGGTATAGCTAGTTTTATCATTTTGAATATGGCATGTATAGGAACTCTTGAATTTGTTTTGGTGTCACATTGTTTTGGGGCCAAACATGTTAGCTTGTTTTAGTATTTGACTCATTTTGTATAAGGCAATGAAAGTCATTATATGAATGTAAGATAGTCTTTCCTGAATGTGAAATTGTTGGCATGGTTGAATATATGAAGTGTGTATAGGCCTTAGCTATGGTTTTCGGTTGAGAAATCATATTAAGTTAGACTTTGATATGTTGGATGGTATTAAAATTTGTTTTATGGTGGCATAGGGCTTGGTAAATAGCCTTATATTATCAACACGGGTAGACACACGGGCGTGTGTCTAAGCCGTGTGTGACACATGGTCAGCCCCATGGGCGTGTTACTTGGTCGTGTGTCCCCTGCATGTAAATTTTACAAGTCAATATGCATGGTAGTAAACACACGGGGAAAGACACGGTTGTGTGTCTCAGCTGTGTAAAGGGCACAGCCTTGCACATGGGCGTGTGCCTTGGCCTTGTGACCCTTAAGGGTTGATGACGTTAGAAACAAAATGTCAATGTTTTTAGACACGGGCTAGGGCACGGGCGTGTCATGGCCGTGTGAGGGACACAGGTAATAGATACGGGCGTGTGTCAGGCCGAGTGAAAACCCCTGTAGGTTTGAATTTAGAATTTAATTCACACGGGTATGGGATACAGGCGTGTCCCTAGATGCTTAGGCCATGTGTGTCACACGGGCCATCAACACGGCCATGTTATAATGACCACACGCGCGTGTTGCCCTTCCACACGGGTGTGTGCCCTATTTCATGAGTTATTTTTCTACGGTTAGGTAAAGGACTTGGGTTGGTCCCGAATGGTTTCCAATGGATGTTTGGGGCTTCGTAGGCCCATATTAAGGAGTTTAGTCAAAGTTCAAAAAATTTTTAAATTTGATCAAGACTTGATGATTTGGAAACGTTGGAAATGCTTGTATTTAAGTTTAGTAATGCCTCGTATTCCATCCCGGTGTAAGGCACAGGTGTAGGGTGTTACAGCATGAATGGTTTTAAATTGGATAAAATTTTATGGCCGGGTTTTGTATGATTGGTTTTGTTTAAGTCCGGTAATACTTCGTACCCTGTCCCAGCGTCGGGCACGGGTAAGGGGTGTTACAAACTATATCAAATAGTCTCAAGGTTCACAATGCCAAAATATCTATTATTAAACACATATTTTACTTATCATTTTTTCACTTTTTAACTGCCCAATTACATTATATTCACGATATAATTGCTATCATATGGCACGTATATCATGCCCACAATCAACTCTTTGTAGAAGTGTGACTTACACAGCCAAGAGACACTGTAACACCCTATACCCGTAATCCACACTGGGGCGGAGTACAAGGCATTACCTAACTTGATCTCATGCATTGGAATAATCTCAAGTCACCAAGACTTGGTCCAAGTTAAAACTTTTTCAGTTTCTACCTTAAACTTCTTATTATGGGTCTACGAGCCCCAAGTCAACTGTTGAAAACTATTCGGAACCATTCCGGGTCCTTAAACCAACCATAAGAAAATTGCCTTTAAAACAGGGCACATGCCTGTGTGGAAGGATAACACGCACGTGTGGGAGGGTAACATGCCCATGCCCCACACCCGTGTGGAATTAAATTCTAAACCACACCTACCGGGGTTTTCACACGGCCAGAAACATGCATGTGTCAATGGCCTGTGTCCCTCAGACGGCCACGACATGCCCGTGTCTTAGCCAGTGTGCAAAAACTTGGTTATTCTGTTTCTGACGTCAGCAACCCCAGAATATCACACGGCCATGGGACACGCCTATGTACTAGGCCATATCGTCCACACGACTGGGACACACGATCGTGTCTCTGCCCGTGTGTTTATTATCATGTATACTGACTTGAAATTTTTATGTGCAGGGGACACACAGCCAGACCACACTCCCATGGGGCTGACCGTGTGTCATACACAGCCTAGACACACGCCCATGTGCTTACCTGTGTGGATAATATAAGGCTATTTACCAAGCCTCATTGCCACCCTTGCATACCTATTTTCATGCAAATTCCAACCAACCAAATCAAGCATGATTTCCAAAATCAAAGCAGCCACAATAGATATTCATTCAACCATGAGGATGCATCTTTTATAAGCGCAAAATAAATATTAACCATCATTCATAGCTCAATACTAAGTGTGGGATCTATCCCAAGCCAACACATTTGGTCAATTCTCAAAGACTCAAAATAATAAGTTCTAACCCTATACATGCCATATTCAAAAATATAAATCCAACTATACCGATTGTTTCGGCTGATAGTGCGATCGATATCTCTGACTTCTGGTCATCCCTGAGCTAGTTAGGCGGCATTGCAAGGAAAGGGAAAGAAAAGGGAGTAAGCATAAAGCTTAATAAGTTGCATGTAAATAAGCATACCACAACATTTATTCATAATCAACATGCTCATAACACCAAAGTAGGCATAGGTGTAACTTACTCACTACCATCCATACAAATCACATTATATATATTGAGCTCATATCTCATACATACCAATTAGGTACCTGTATCATTCACAACACGGTTATACTTTCCTCCTTAGCTCAAGAACATAACACTCACCATTAAACCATTTGGAATATCACTGGGTATTCATTAAGCCTCAGACGTAGGTTAAGTGCCAATACCATGTCCCAGTCATGGTCTTACACTGACTCATAGCTTAAGTCGATGCCATGTCCCAGAATGGTCTTACACTGACTATTATCTCTTAGCCGATGCATGTCCCAGACATGCCTTACACTAGCCCTCGTCTCAATGCTGATGCCATGTCTCGGACATGGTCTTAAACTGGCTTACACGAGTGACCCTAATGTCACAGTATGAACATCTGGTTTATTTCCTACGTTCAACGGGAACTCTACTATCTCTATTATCATCCTACTTTCTAAAGTCCACAATCAAGCAATTCATGCTATATTAAATTTAAAAGTAATTCGACACATAATTAGCAATGTAGTTGCATTATTCATATACAACTTACCTCAGATTACAAAATGTACACGACTAGTTGGTTTAGTCGTTTTGCTTGGCTTTCCCCCGATCTAGGTTCGGATTTGGAAAATCTTGATCTATAGTAGAAAAATACACTCATTTAGTCACTAAATAAAACCAGGCAATCCAAAATTCACGTATTAGGTAAAATGACTATTTTGCCCCTAGACCTTGGCAAAATGACCATTTTGCCCCTATATTCAATTGAATTTCATTGTATTTCAGGCCTAGCCAAACTCTTTTCACTCTTATAGCCACTCCAAAATCCCACTATTTCACACACTTATAACCTATTTTGCAACTTATGCAATATAGTCTCTTTAGGTGTTTTCATGCTAACACCTCTCACAAAAGTTGTTTATAACTCAACTAGGACTCATTTTCTTCTATAAAAACTCAGCAAACACTACAAATCCATTCATGGCAAAACTTTAAACTCTTAATCATTTTGCTAAACAAACCCTTCATTTGAAAGCTTATACTTTAAGGAGTCTAAAAATGTAAAAATCATTAAGAGAAACTATCAAAATCACTTACTTGAGAGGGCTTTAAGTTGCTGAAAATTTTGAAGCTCTTAAACCCCAACAATGGCTGAAATTTTCGGTGGTGTATGGGAGAAGAAAAGAAAAGATGACAACTTTTCTTTATTTTTAGTCAAAATCAAGTCACCTAACACACCAAACTTAAAGATTTTGTCCCCTCTCTTTGACTCTATGGCCAGCCAAGCACTTTTAAAAAGGGATTAATTGCCCTTTAAAAACTCCAAATTTTGGTTCTTCAACTATTTAACACCCCTAGCAATCAATTTAAGACTTTCCCACTTTATGCGATTTAGTCCTTTTTCTCAATTGAGCTCACAAACGTAAAAATTAGCTCACCAAATTTTTCATGCACTAATATATTAATGCTAGAACATCAAAATAATAATAAAATAGTCTTGTTAATTTTGAATTTGTTGTCCCGAGATGACTGTTCCGACTAAGTCCTAAATCGGGCTATTATAGACACGCTCATGTCTTAGGCTGTGTGGACATTCGAAATAGGGACAAACGACCGTGTCCCAGCCCATGTCCTTACTCGTTTAACTCATTGACTTGGGTCACACGGCCAAGCCACACGCCCATGTGCCAGGCTATGTACCCTTCAAAGTATCCTCACACACCCGTGTGGACAAAAATAGGCCATTTTACAAGCTATATTTCTCACCCAATTTCGCACCAACCTACACCCAAAAATGCACACATATACTAGCTATAATCGAGCATCCAAAACAAGCATGAGCAAACTTTAAACATCTGGTATATTCACATACAACCAATATGCCCCTAGGCACCTCAAATGACAATATGCAAACATGTATAATCATGTACACCATTAAACCAAATAAGCCAATAATTTACCAAGCCATTTTGCATCAATATACATATATGCTTTCCATAACAAAGCACCAATTCGCACCAAATTATAAAACACATATCGTAAGCATATTCAACTACCAATTTACCTTTCATCATTCAACCATGAATCAAGCTACACATTAATTATAAAAGGCAATTATGCACAAACCAAAATGTTCCAAAACACAAGCAAAATAAGTGGCCAATCTCAACAAAACACATATAGGCTAACATTAGCCAAAATAACCTATACATGCCATTATAACCAAATTTTAACAACCAAAAGTACTGAGTGAGCCAATGAATAGTGTGATATAGCTCCGACAAGCTTCCAACCCAATCAAGCTTCCGAACCACTATAAAACACGAAAAATAACACAGTAAGAATTTAAGCTTAGTAAGTTCGTATAACATAGAATTTAACTTACTATTTAATCACAATTTAGGTAAGTAAACATATCATATCCCAACTCAATTTGGCCAAAAGCCTTAACACATAATCACCAACATGTTAGCTATATAAAGGACATATAATATCTAATATTCATGGATGAACTCAACAAATATTCAAATTTCATATACATGTATCATTCATTTTATATATAAATATATGTCATGTAACATCATTTCCCTGTATTTCATGTAATTACCTACTGTAGTTCATATCAAACTCATATAATCTTGTAACAGAATATTGCCCATTGAACCATTTAGAATATTGTTGGATACTCGGGTAGCACACACAAGGTGTACTGAACTGTAATCCATCAATTCCTGTACATGTATGGTCATACGAGCTTTGAATCGGTATGCTCTTATGAGTTATAAACAGTAAGCTCCTACGAGCTGAATATCGATAAGCTCATATGATTGAATATCAGTAAGCTCTCTCAATTGAGAATCGGTAACCCTAATGACATCTCATTTGTATCCTATGAATTCCTAAGGGGACTTAGAAATCGTCATACGTTGTCGGGTATGTGATCGCTATCGATATATGACAATAATGTAAATCACATACATATAATTCAATTAAAGCATATAATTACACAATTTAATTACACGAACTTACCTCAACGAGTATACATAGATACAGAGGCGATTAATCTGAGATTTTCTCTTTCCCTAAATCTAACTCCGTGCAAGATTTAATTGGATCTAAACGGATAAATTTAACTCATTTCAACATAAAATTCATTCAATTTAATCCAAAACATATTTTTAGAAAAATTATCATTTTTCCCCTATACTTTTAATTTCTTTGCAATTTAGTCCTTAGGCTTGGAGAATGAAATTCATGCAATTTTTCCCTTACCCAAGCCTAGCCGATTTCTATACATAATAATAGCAGCCCACATATTTCACAAATTCACAAATTCACAAATTTACTACATAATATTTTCTATTTCTCAACTTAGTCCCTATTTGACAATTTCACTAAAAATTCCTTTACAAAAGTTGTTTATCTAACATCAACCATTCATTTTCTACCATCAAAATTTAAAACTCAAGCATACTCATCAATGGAAAGACCCTAAAGTTTAACATTTTTACAAATTAGTCCCCAGGCTAGCTAGATTAAGCTACAACAATCCCAGAAACGTAGAAATCATTAAAAAAGGACAAAAATCATACCTAATTGGGCAATATAAGCTTGGCCGAATGTTTCTCAACAAAAATGGCTCTTTCCTTATGAAAAATCGGTGGAAGAAGATGATAGAATATGATGATATATTTGGTTTGTTTTAATTTATCATTTATTACCTATTTACTAAATTAACCTTAAAAACTAATCAAAATTTCAATAATAGCAAACCAGACTTATCCACTAACAACCTTAATGGGCTAATTATCATATAAGGACCTCCACTTTAAAGTTCTATAGCTATTTAATACCTTTAGCTAATAGAATAGAACTTTTGCAGTTTACGCAATTTAAACCTTTTATCAAATTAAGCTTGTAAATGGTAAAATTTTTTAACGAAATTTTTATGCGGTACTTCTATCATGCTGTAGATAATAATATAATAATAAAATAAAGTTTTCAACCTCCAACTTCTGGGCCCAAAACTACTACTTTGATTTCGTTGAAAACGGGCTGTTAAACTTCCTCGATACTGTGACACTGCCAAAGAACTATTACTAATGCCATTGGTTTAGTTCTCAACTCTTTAACTTTTCGAGCCAGAATGTAACGCCCTAGTTTTTGGGTTTTTTTTGTTTCTGTGATTTTTAAAATTTGTGTGTGTTCTGGTTGGTTAATATATATATTTTAGTAGGTTAGTGGGCCTTTGGAAGTCCCAAACTTAAGTTAAATCCGTGGTAGTCTTCGGAATTTTAATTTTATGAATAGGTGATGCAATTGGCGTTTGGGATTTTAAGAGTAAAGGGGTAAAAGATGATACAAAAAGGAGTGTGGTGTAGTGGCAAGGTGGCGCCACTTAGGGGACAAGGAAGTGATGCCATAGAGGAAGCAAGGGGTCCAAGGTTCAAGTCTTGGCTCTTGCAATATATTTTGGTTTTTCTTTTCAATAAATCTGGAAGCAAGTAGGTGCGCTTTAAAGTTTAATGTGTTGGATTTATGACACAAATGAGTTGATGGCCTAGTGGTGGTGGCGTGAGTTGGCATGTGAGAGGACTTTGGTTCGAATCCATTGGCACGCAAAGGTTGATTATTTTGCTATGTTGGGACGGCAAGAGTTGGTGTTGGTTTTAAACTCTGGTGATGGAGGGATCCCACATCGAGAAGCTAACATAAGAGTAGATGGAGAGCTAGCTTTAAATAGAGCAAACTATGAGAAGAGTAGGCATACCCTTCTTGGCTGATCCCTTTCGCTTTCTGATGTGTTCGTTTGGGTTGGGCGTCAGCTAAGAGTGTTTGGAGTGTGGATTAATTGCAGTCTCCTAACAGGTGTGTATTTCTCATTACTCTAGCAGTAGAGCGGCTATTTCAGGCCACGATGGGCTGAAGTGGGCCATGTGGTCCCAATGGGGTAGGCCTAAGTGGATAAGTTGTAGAATTACTAAAATACCCCTGTAGGGTAGGACTACCGATTTACCCCTGGAGGGTAAAATGACTATTTTGCCCCTTGTGCGTAAATGACTAACTTGTGTGATGTTGGGTTAGTTGACGTGGATTTATGTTAGTTATCGTTAATTCGTAAGTCTAATGTGTTAGTGATCAATTGTAGGATTATCGCGTGGGAGATATCATCATCAATCATCATCAACCAGGTGTGTAAACGACACCCTCCCTCAGACTGGATCGGTAAAAGACGAAATACCGAAACGTTGGTATTTTGTGAACTCGCGAGCGTGCAAGCACTCGTGAGATAGTTGTTAATGAATATGGTGCATTTGGATGATTAGAGTGCAGAGTGTGCATTTTCGTGCACAACGATATTTTTGGGCTTAATGGGCTGAAAATGGGCCAATGGGCCAACGGGCCCACTTTGGTAAAAAGATGAGGTAAGTACTTCTGATTACTTGGTAAACATTAGAATAAGCATGAAACCTTAGCAATAGGTAATAATTACTGAAATACCCTTATGCATGCAAAATTACGATTTTACCCCTAGGGTTTTTTTTTCTGAAAAGCATGATGTTCTGTCTCTGTATACGTATGCCATGACATATTATTTCTATTGCATGGGACATGGGTTTATATTGATGAAGGAAGCGTTCTGGCAGCCTCGCTGCAATCTGGTGGCCTCGCCGCATATATCTGTTCTGGTGACTTTGTCACAATATCTAGCAGCCTCGCTGCAATTTGGTGGCTTCGCCACATATATATATGTTCTGGTGGTCTAGCCACAATATCTGTATCTGGTGACTTCGTCACAATATCTGGCAGCTTCGTTGTAATTTTTGTGGTGTGTAGCGGTTGGGTGGGTCGAGTAGTCTCCCCACATGGTGTAAGGCTGGTACGGGGCTGTTATGGATGGCTCTGGGTTGGGATTTCTGCATTCATGATATATTTGTTCTTTATCTACTATGGGCCTATGGGTTTCATTCTGATTTCTGTACTGGGCCAAGGCCTAGATAAGTCTGACTCTGAGGTTGATCTGTTTTGGGCTATGGTTGGGTTATGTTACACACTGAGTTTACCGAACTCACCCTTTATTTTCATCTCTGCAGGAAATCCCCAGCCATAGTGGGCTTGGAGCTGTGAGGGAATCGAAGTGGCCACATCATCTGCAAAGTTGGTTTTTCTAAGTTAGTTTATTTTTATTATTTTTATATTCTGATTTAATTTTGGGTTTTAAGTTGTAATAAGGCCGCTATTTAAATCTCTTTTTCCGCTATGGTTTTATTTTCTGATTATATTTATAATATGACGAAACTGCTAGTGATAGGCTGCGCGGGTTTTCAAAATTAATGAACGTTTTCAAGACTCAACAAGCACAACAAATGGATAGCCTGAAGATTGATAAACCGACTTTCCATTCAACCGCTGTTTTTACAAAGACCACCCCAATCACTTAAACCAACGAATGCATACTAAGTCATAAGTCCATGTGACACGTCAGATCTGGCCATAACGTCTGGGTCAGGTTTGAGGTGTTACACAGAATTTTCATCGGTTCCTCGCTATGTCATAGTAATTCCATTTCAACTGGAGAAATCATATGGGAAGGATCAGATCTGTATCTTTGCGACATTGATATGTGAAAAACATTATGAATCCTTTTAAGTTCTAACAGGAAAGCCAAACGATATGCTACTAGCCCTATTCGCTTGAAAACCTTGTACAGACCAATGAACCTCAAACTGAATTTTCTTTTTCGGCCAAAACGGAGAATTTTCTTCTAAGGTGATACTTTTAGGAATACCTTATTGCCAACTTGAAATTCAATGTATTTTGTTTTTAAGTTGGCATATGGTTTTTGAAGATCCAACACGACTTTCAAACAGTTTCAAACTATACAAACTTTGTCTTTAGTTTCTCTAATCAATTCTATTCCGACTAACTTTCTTTTGCTCAATTATGATCAGTACAACGAAGTTTTTCATTTTTGTTAGTATAAAGCTTCAAATGGTTCCATTTTAATACTGGACTGATAGCTATTATTATAGGCAAACTTGGCCAACAGTAGGTGTTTCTCTTAACTACCTTCAAACTTAATAACACAAACAACATAACTTATCCTCCAAGATCTGGATTACTCACTCTGACTATTTGTCAATATGTAGGTGAAAAGCTATACTAAAATTAAGCTTAGTGCCCAAAGCCCCGTGTAGTTTATTCCAAAACCTAGAAGTAAACCTCGAGTCTCAATAAAAAATAACAGACACCAAATAATGTGAAAATCTCAGAGATGTACAATTTGGTTAGTTTCTTAAGTTAATAATCAGTTCTAATGGGAATAAAATGTGCTGATTTTGTCAATCTGTCTATGATTACCCAAATAAAATCTTATTTTTTTGGTGATAAAGGCAGACCTGATACGAAATCTATCGTAACTCATTCCTACTTCCACTTAGGAAACATAATAGGTTGTAACAACCTTGACAGAACCTAGTGCTCAGCCTTCATCTGTTGAGATACTATGTAACCCCCTAAACCCAGCCTAGACGTATGGCCGTGTAACACCCCGTGCCCGAGACCGTTGCCGGAGTCGAACACGAGGTGCTGACCAACTTAATTCATTTACTTGCACAGTTCATTTTAAAAATTTCCAGACAGCTGGCTAACTGTGTCACTGTCACCTTAAAAATCATATCTTGAGTTCCAAAACTCTAAAGTCAGTTTCGTGATTTTTCCCTGAAACTAGACTCATATATGCATCTACAAATTTTTTTCTATAATTTTTGGTCAGGCCAATTAGTACGGTTTATTAGTTAAAGTCTCCCATGTTACAGGGATTGACTACACCGACCTTCGCGTATTATGACTTGGATATCTCCCTGTACAGGACTTCAATACTGATGCCGTTTGTTTCTATAGAAACTAGACTCAAACAGGAATCTATACATATATGGCATGACTCTTAATTATCTTTGGTTAATTTATAATGAATTTCCAAAGTCAGAACAGGGAATCCAGAAACCGTTCTGGCCCTGTTTCACGAAAACCAAAATATCTCTTAACATACAACTCATATGACCGTTTCGTTTCTTCCATAAGAGAGTAGATTCATCAAGGTTCATTTACATAATTTATTCACTATTTAATTCCATTCCTACTATTTTTAGTGATTTTTCACATCCACATCGCTGCTGCTGTCAGCATGTGCCTTTAAGGTAGACTTTACCTATTTCATAGTTTCCATGATTCAATTAGCCCTTTTTTTTTGCATACATAGCACAAAGTATAATCATGATTAACCATTCCAATGGCTAATCGTTTCCAAACATTTCCATACCTCTTAGTGATCAACATACAAAACGATTATAGTACTATGCTAAAAACGTATATAAGCCATTTTCGCATGGCTATCCAAATTTACACAAAATCCATGGGTACATGACCAACAACAAGAAGGGTAGTCCTATACATGCCATTTCAAAGTTCAACCAAAATTGTACCAAAAGGGGGCTTTGATAGTGTGGGAGACTTCGACTTCCAAAAATCCCGAGTCCGATAGCTGACGAGCCAAAATCTATAAAACAGAGAAACAAAGAAACGGAGTAAGCAATTTATGCTTAGTAAGTTTTGAGCAAGGGATTCCAGCACAACAAAAGTATAGCATTCATATAGCTAAACGGATAATTTCATATGCACAAATTCTCAATATCATACTTACTTCACATTACCAACCCTTATGTTCATACACAAAAGATCAACTTAGCCAAAGGCCGGTAGCTCATTTATCGACTGAGCGAATACAGATTTGTAAGGGATCAACTAATTCAAAGCACACACGAAACATACCTCATCGCTGGGATTTTACGAGCGTATTAATTTAAATTTTTACAGCAAGATCGCTCGTTCCCAAATCAAGCATCTTCGGGGTTTAGCCGGATATAACCACTCGCACAAGGCCTTCGGGTCTTAACCCGGATATGGTAACTAGCATAAATACCTTTGGGACTTAGCCCGGATATAGTCGCTAGCACAAATGCCTTCGGATCTTAGTCCGGATGTAGTCGCTTAGCACAAAAGCCTTCGGGACTTAGCCCGGATATCATTCGAGTAACCATGCACATATATCAATAAATCATGACACATTCATATTTCATTTTCATTACCAAAGCTCAAACACAAGACACTTATCACATTTACAATTTCGGCTCAATAGCCACATACAAGAGCATGATTTTGATTTACTTAAGACATAATCTAATCGAATCATAATTTAAGTCCCATTACTCGAAAACTTACCTCGGATGTTGTCGAACGATTCCGATGGCTATTCGACCACTTTTTCCTTCCCTTTATCGGATTTAGTTCCCCTTTGCTCTTGAGCTTAATTTAACAAATAAATTGATTTAATCATTTGAGCATCGAAAAGAGGAACTCAAGGTACTTGGCCCACATATATTCATTAGACATTAAAGTCACATATGTACGGAATCATGAATCAAACTCAACACATTAGTTAATACTCTCCTTAGCCGAATTTTCTAAGTCAAGATAAAGCCTTCAATATGCTTACCTATGGCCGAACAACACATCAACCTATGTACTCATTCATGTGGCCGATTATGCATGTCTATGTTGAGGCCAATTATATACTCAATACCACACACAAATGACATACCTTTTACTAACTAATGCATTACATATTATAACTCAATACGCATCCATCATGTACTCCATAACCGAAACACCATCATATGTAAATATATACCTTGAGATATTGTATATGTCATACCAATACGTCATGTGCAAACATATATATATGTGCAAGAGCCGAATCTCAAAGTTGATTATAACTAAACATGAACATAAATACAAAACACAAATCTTACCTACCATGCAATAAGCATAAATCATACTTATGGATATACCATGGCCGAATACATCACAACACCATACCATTTCAATTTTGGTCATGGTTAAACAAAGAACTTAATGTCTCACTCAAAAATGCTAAAAAGAAAATCCAAGAGTCATCAATCCACCATCACATGTATCATTAACAAGCTTCATATTTAGCATGCAATGGCATTAACACAAAATCCACCTAGGCCGAATATCATCCCCATGACATAGCAAAGATTTGAACCATGGGCTAATTAGAACTCAAGCTAGCAACTAAAAACATGCATGAATCTCATGGCACAACCTCAAACATACCTTAATCTAGATACAAGTATGGCCAAACCTCCTCCTAATCCTCTTCCAAACCAAACATGAAGCAAGAACTCCTTCCTCCTTCCTTAGAATTTTCGGCCAAAAGAAATGAAAAAGGATGAACAAATTTTTTTTTCTTTTCTTCAACTCACGGCAATGGGGGGGAACACTCACACACATTCTTTCTTTTTTTCCATTTCTTTATTACCCATACTCCTTATTTTATTTTTCCTAACATACCTCACTAGCATAACATGTTTGTGACATGTTTCCACTCATAGCATGGCCGGCCACTACTAATTAGGGGGGAAATTTGACATGCAAGTCCTCCCTTTTTATTACATGCACTATTAGATCCTTATAGATTAGCCTATCACATTTCAAAAGTGTCACACACATCCTACTAACTGAATTCACATGCAATCGACTAAATCGAAGCTTGAAATTTTCACACATTCATAATTACATATTCTAGACAATAAATATCACATTCAAACATTTCAGTGACTCAGTTTAGCAGTCCCGAAACCACTTCCCGACTAGGGTCAATTTTGGGCTGTCACAACTCTCTCCCACTTAAGAAATTTTCATCCCCGAAAATCTTACCGGTAAATAAGTTTGGGTATCGTTCTTTCATGGCATTCTCGGTTTCCCAAGTAGCTTCTTCGACTCCGTGTTTGAGCCATAACACCTTTACTAACTGAACCCTTTTGTTTCGCAACTCTTTCACTTCACAAGCTAAGATACGAATCGGTTCTTCTTCATAACTCAAGTCAGATTGAATTTCAACTTCTGATGGATTAATCACGTGTGACGGATCAGATCTATAACGTCGAAGCATCGAAACATGAAAGACGTCGTGAATCTTTTCAAGTTCAGGGGGCAAAATCAATCTATACGCAACTGGACCAACTCGTTCGGAGATTTCGTATGGCCCAAAGAATCTCGGGGTCAACTTGCCCTTACGGCCAAATCTGAGTATCTTTTTCCAAGGCGAAACTTTAAGAAACACTTTATCTCCCACCTGATATTCGATGTCTTTTCGTTTCAAATCCGCATACGATTTCTGACGATCTGTGGCTGCCTTCAGACTTTCACGGATTACCTTTACTTTCTGTTCGGCATCTTTAATCAAATCAACTCCGAAAATTTTACTTTCACCGAGCTCGGTCCAAAACAATGGTGTACGGCATTTACGACCGTACAAAGCCTCGTAAGGTGCCATCTTAATACTTGATTGAAAACTATTGTTGTAAGCGAATTCAATCAAAGGTAAATACCGTTCCCATGAACCACTGAACTCGAGGATGCAACATCTCAACATATCCTCAAGTATCTGAATTATCCGCTCGGATTGACCATCGGTTTGGGGGTGAAAAGCAGTGCTAAAATGCAGCTTGGTACCCAAATCTTCTTGCAATTTCTTCCAAAATCGTGAGGTGAATCTCGGATCTCTATCCGACACGATAGAAATAGGTACCTCGTGTAATCTCACAATCTGAGAAACATACAATTCAGCTAGTTTATCCATTGAGAAATCCGTGCGTACAGGGATAAAATGAGCTGACTTAGTCAATCTATCAACGACGACCCAAATCGCATCTTTCTTACTTGCCGACACTGGCAACCCAGATACAAAATCCATCGTGACTCGTTCCCATTTCCATTCAGGTATCATGATCGGCTGAAGCAAACCCGTGGGCACTTGATGTTCCGCCTTCACTTGCTGACATACTAAGCACTTCGAAACAAAAGTCGAAAATGTCTCGTTTCATACCATACCACCAAAACTGACGTCTTAGGTCGTTGTACATTTTCGTACTCCCCGGGTGGATTGACATTCGGCTACAATGAGCTTCGTTCAGAATCATCGAAATAAGTTCTGAATTTCTTGGAACACACAAACGATTCTTGAACCTCAAACAATCGTCATCATCAATTTGAAATTCAGATTCCATATTCGGAACATATTCAGCCCGTTTTGCAACCAATTCATCGTCGACTTTCTAAGCTTCACGAATTTGATGAATCAATAATGGTTTGGCCTTTAATTCAGCTACTAACACATTGTCGGGTAGAACAGACAAGTGTACATTCATCGCTCGTAAAGTAAACAGTGATTTCCGGCTTAAGGCGTCCGCAACCATATTAGCCTTTCCCGGGTGATAATCAATGACAAGCTCATAATCTTTCAACAACTCAAGCCAACGCCTTTGTCGCAGATTCAAGTCTCTTTGAGTCATCAAATATTTGAGACTTTTGTGATCCGAAAATACATGGCACTTCTCACCAAATAAGTAATGTCGCCATATTTTCAAAGCGAATATGATGGCAGCTAATTCGAGATCATGGGTCGGATAATTTTTCTCATGTGGCTTTAATTGTCTCGACGCATAGGCCACAACTCAACCTTCTTGCATCAATACGCAACCCAACCCAAGTAGGGAGGCATCACTATAAATGACAAACTCTTTGCCGGATTCGGGCTGCACTAGTACTGGAGCTTCCGTCAAATGAGTTTTCAATTGATCGAAACTTTTCTAACACTTTTCTATCCATTCAAACTTAACATCTTTCTGAAGCAGTTTCGTTATTGGTGTGGCTATCATCGAGAAACCTTTTACAAACCGTCGGTAGTAACCGACAAGTCCCAAAAAGCTCCGAACCTCAGTAATATTTCTCGGAGGCTTCCAGTTAAGTATGGCTGAAATTTTGCTCGGGTCAACTCGAATACCCGATGCGGATACCACATGACCCAAGAAGCTAACCTCTCTTAACCAGAACTCACACTTACTGAACTTAGCATATAACTGCTTATCCCGCAAAATTTGCAACTCTAATCTCAGGTGCTCAGTATGTTCGGTCTCATCTCTTGAATAGACCAAGATGTCGTCAATGAACACAACTACGAACCGGTCCAAATACTGTCTGAAGATCCGATTCATCAAATCCATAAATACCGCAAGGGCATTAGTGAGCCCGAACGGCATCACTAAGAACTCGTAGTGACCGTACCTCGTTCTGAAAGTAGTTTTGGGTACGTCCGAATCTCGAATCCGCAACTGATAATAACCCGATCTCAAATCTATCTTTGAAAACACTGAGGCTCCCTTTAGTTGATCAAACAAATCATCAATACGCGGTAACGGATATTTATTCTTTATCGTCACTTTATTCAGCTGACGATAGTCAATGCACAACCTCATGGTTCCGTCCTTCTTTTTCACAAACAATACTGGTGCACCCCAATGTGAGAAACTTGGTCGAGCGAAACCTCTATTCATCAATTCTTGCAACTGAGCTTTCCACTCTTTTAACTTGGTTGGTGCCATACGATACGGAGCTATCGAAATCGGCGTAGTCCCAGGTACAAGCTCAATACCAAACTCTATCTCCCGAACAGGTGGCAAACCCGGTAATTCTTCGGGAAAAACATCCGGGTATTCACAAACCACCGGCACAGATTCGAGTTTTATTTCTAACTCCTTATCATCACGTACATACGCAAGGTATGCTTCGCACCCCTTTCTTACATATTTCTGGGCCAACATTGATGATATTACAGCTAGCAACCCCTTTAAGTCCGTAGACTCAACTCGGATCATCTCGTTATTTGCGCACCTCAAATCCATAGTCTTGCTTTTGCAATTCACAACCGCATCATGCACGGTCAACCAATCCAAACCAAGAATAACATCAAATTCATCAAACGGCAAAAGCATCAAGTCCGCCGAAAACAGGAACCTCGAATTACTAGGGGACATTTCTTACACACTTTGTCGACAAGCACGTAACGACCCAAGGGATTTGACACCCGAATTACGAACTCAGTAGACTCAATAGGTAAAGTCTTACTGGATGCTAAGGTTTCGCATATATAAGAATGATTAGAACCAGGGTCAATCAAAGCAATCACATTAGTATCAAAGAGAGTAAAAGTACCGGTAATAACATCTGGCGAGGAAGCATCCTCGCGTGCGCGTATAACATAAGCCCTAGCAGGAGCGCGAGCCTCGGATCTGGTCGTAGCATCTCTAGATCCTCTCTGACCACCACTAGCATTGCCCGTATTTTTAGATGGTCTACCTCGAGCAGTGGTAGCACCCGGTTTCCCACTCTGATTTACATTCTGTTCAGACAACCTCGGGCAATCTTTAATGAAGTGGTCAACTGATCCGCACTTGTAACAGGAGCGGTCATGGAATCTACAACTCCTCGAATGGCATTTACCGCAATATTGACATTCCGTTCTGTCCCGACGATCATTTCCAACACTGGCGACCGAAGTGACTCGTGTGCTCACAGGGGGTCGATCGCGATCTCGTCTAGAGAAACCCGAAGTGTCCCTAGACCGGCCTAAGTCATCTCTAAATTTCTTCGATGACTGTGGGAAGGGCTTCCCCGAAGACCTCTTACGAAACTCCTTTGCTCCCATATCAGCTTTTCTTTTCTCCATACTTAGCTTCTCGGCTTTACAAGCTCGCTCAACAAGTACCACAAATTCTCGGATTTCCAAGATGCCAACATACAACTTTATATCATTATTTAGTCCATCCTCGAAATGTTTACACATCACAGCTTCTGAAGAAATGCATTCTCGCGCATACCGGCTAAGCCTCACAAATTTTCGTTCATAGTCGGTAACCGACATGGAACCTTGTTTGAGTTCAAGAAATTCCTTCCGTTTTTGGTCAATGAATCTCTGACTGATATACTTTTTTCCGAAACTAGGTTTGGAAAAACTCCCAAGTTACTTGCTCTCTAGGAACAATAGAAGTCAACGTATTCCACCAATAGTAGGCAGAATCACGTAGTAAGGAGATAGTACACTTTAGGCACTCATCGGGTGTGCAAGATAGCTCGTCGAGTACCCGGATAGTGTTGTCCAACCAAAATTTAGCTTGCTCGGCATCATCGCTGTCCGTAGCTTTAAATTCAGTAGCCCCGTGTTTTCGGATTTTGTCAACTGGGGGCTTATTTGACCTTATTTGGTCAGTTGCCAGAGGTATTGTAGGTGCGGGGGTGGCATTAGTCGGGAATGAAGGTTATGGAACAGCCGTATTAGTTCAAATGTATTGGTTGAACCAATCATTCATTACGCTATAGAAAGCTTGTCTAGCTTCGTCATTCGGATTACTAGCAATCGGTTGAGAGTCCGCTGGAGCTGTCCCTTGTGCGGGAGCAAGCGCCACACTCTCAAGATCATCAGCTACCGCTCGGTCGGGATCGGGATCCATTACTACAAATAAACACATTTTCAATCGTCAGAAATCACCACACTATCAAATAATCACAAAATGGCATGTATAGCTAGACCCAAACGTATTACGGTAGTCCTAGAATCGAATAAACTGTAGCTCTGATACCAATGAAATTGTAACACCCCGTGCCCGAGACCGTTGCCGGAGTCAAACACGAGGTGCTGACCGACTTAATTCATTTACTTGCACAGTTCATTTTAAAAATTTCCAGACAGCTGGCTAACTGTGTCACTGTCACCTTAAAAATCATATCTTGAGTTCCACAACTTGAAAATCAGTTTCGTGATTTTTCCCTGAAACTAGACTCATATATGCATCTACAAATTGTTTTCTATAATTTTTGGTTGGGCAAATTAGTACAGTTTATTAGTTAAAATCTTCCATGTTACAGGGATCGACTACACTGACCTTCGCGCATTACGACTTAGATATCTCCATGTACAAGGATTCAATACTGATACCGTTTGTTTCTATAGAAACTAGACTCAAATAGGAATCTATACATATATGGCATGACTCCTAATTATCTCTGGTTAATTTATAATGAATTTCCAAAGTCGGAACAGGGAATCCAGAAACTGTTCTGGCCTTGTTTCACGAAAACCTAAATATCTCTTAACATACAACTCATATGACCATTTCGTTTCTTCCATAAGAAAGTAGATTCATCAAGGTTCATTTAAAAAATTTATTCACTATTTAATTCCATTCCTACTATTTTTAGTGATTTTTCACATCCACATCGCTGCTGCTGTCAGCATCTGCCTTTAAGGTAGACTTTACCTATTTCATAGTTTCCATGATTCAATTAGCCCTCTTTTTTTTGCATACATAGCACAAAGTATAATCATGATTAACTATTCCAATGGCTAATCGTTTCCAAACATTTCCATACCTCTTAGTGATCAAAATACAAAACGATTATAGTACTATGCTAAAAACGTATATAAGCCATTTTCGCATGGCTATCCAAATTTACACAAAATCCATGGGTACATGACCAACAACAAGAAGGGTAGTCCTATACATGCCATTTCAAAGTTCAACCAAAATTGTACCAAAAGGGGGCTTTGATAGTGTGGGAGACTTCGACTTCCAAAATCTCGAGTCCGATAGCTGACGAGCCAAAATCTATAAAACAGAGAAACAAAGAAACGGAGTAAGCAATTTATGCTTAGTAAGTTTTGAGCAAGGGATTCCAGCACAACAAAAGTATAGCATTCATATAGCTAAACGGATAATTTCATATGCACAAATTCTCAATATCATACTTACTTCACATTACCAACCCTTATGTTCATACACAAAAGATCAACTTAGCCAAAGGCCGGTAGCTCATTTATCGACTGAGCGAATACAGATTTGTAAGGGATCAACTAATTCAAAGCACACACGAAACATACCTCATCGCTGGGATTTTACGAGCGTATTAATTTAAATTTTTACAGCAAGATCGCTCGTTCCCAAATCAAGCATCTTCGGGGTTTAGCCGGATATAACCACTCGCACAAGGCCTTCGGGTCTTAACCCGGATATGGTAACTAGCATAAATACCTTTGGGACTTAGCCCGGATATAGTCGCTAGCACAAATGCCTTCGGATCTTAGTCCGGATGTAGTCGCTTAGCACAAAAGCCTTCGGGACTTAGCCCGGATATCATTCGAGTAACCATGCACATATATCAATAAATCATGACACATTCATATTTCATTTTCATTACCAAAGCTCAAACACAAGACACTTATCACATTTACAATTTCGGCTCAATAGCCACATACAAGAGCATGATTTTGATTTACTTAAGACATAATCTAATCGAATCATAATTTAAGTCCCATTACTCGAAAACTTACCTCGGATGTTGTCGAACGATTCCGATGGCTATTCGACCACTTTTTCCTTCCCTTTATCGGATTTAGTTCCCCTTTGCTCTTGAGCTTAATTTAACAAATAAATTGATTTAATCATTTGAGCATCGAAAAGAGGAACTCAAGGTACTTGGCCCACATATATTCATTAGACATTAAAGTCACATATGTATGGAATCATGAATCAAACTCAACACATTAGTTAATACTCTCCTTAGCCGAATTTTCTAAGTCAAGATAAAGCCTTCAATATGCTTACCTATGGCCGAACAACACATCAACCTATGTACTCATTCATGTGGCCGATTATGCATGTCTATGTTGAGGCCAATTATATACTCAATACCACACACAAATGGCATACCTTTTACTAACTAATGCATTACATATTATAACTCAATAGGCATCCATCATGTACTCCATAACCGAAACACCATCATATGTAAATATATACCTTGAGATATTGTATATGTCATACCAATACGTCATGTGCAAACATATATATATGTGCAAGAGCCGAATCTCAAAGTTGATTATAACTAAACATGAACATAAATCCAAAACACAAATCTTACCTACCATGCAATAAGCATAAATCATACTTATGGATATACCATGGCCGAATACATCACAACACCATACCATTTCAATTTTGGTCATGGTTAAACAAAGAACTTAATGTCTCACTCAAAAATGCTAAAAAGAAAATCCAAGAGTCATCAATCCACCATCACATGTATCATTAACAAGCTTCATATTTAGCATGCAATGGCATTAACACAAAATCCACCTAGGCCGAATATCATCCCCATGACATAGCAAAGATTTGAACCATGGGCTAACTAGAACTCAAGCTAGCAACTAAAAACATGCATGAATCTCATGGCACAACCTCAAACATACCTTAATCTAGATACAAGTATGGCCAAACCTCCTCCTAATCCTCTTATGGCACAACCTCAAACATACCTTAATCTAGATACAAGTATGGCCAAACCTCCTCCTAATCCTCTTCCAAACCAAACATGAAGCAAGAACTCCTTCCTCCTTCCTTGGAATTTTCGGCCGAAAGAAATGAAAAAGGATGAACAAATTTTTTTTTTCTTTTCTTCAACTCACGGCAATGGGGGGGAACACTCACACACATTCTTTCTTTTTTTCCATTTCTTTATTACCCATACTCCTTATTTTATTTTTCCTAACATACCTCACTAACATAACATGTTTGTGACATGTTTCCACTCATAGCATGGCCGGCCACTACTAATTAGGGGGGAAATTTGACATGCAAGTCCTCCCTTTTTATTACATGCACTATTAGATCCTTATAGATTAGCCTATCACATTTCAAAAGTGTCACACAAATCCTACTAACTGAATTCACATGCAATCGACTAAATCGAAGCTTCAAATTTTCACACATTCATAATTACATATTCTAGACAATAAATATCACATTCAAACATTTCGGTGACTTGGTTTAGCGGTCCCGAAACCATTTCCCGACTAGGGTCAATTTTGGGCTGTCACAGGCCGAATCCCGAAGGTCACATTGGCCATGATGATGGCGTGGTAAATGTTTAGCTATTTTATTTCAAAAGTCGTTATCTTTCATTTAAAATCAGGGTGTTGATTTGCTTGAGAAAACCAAAGTAATGTCTTTGAATTTATTTGGAAAGAAATTATTAGAAATTGAATAGCTTTGAAAGTCCAAGCTTTGAACATTTGAAGAAAACATTGTACTTTGAAAATGTTAAAGCGAAAAATTTACTAAATCTTATTTGTTGATTAAAAACCTTAATTTGATACATTTCATAAATTATTGAATAAGTGAATAAATGAATTAAAGTTTTGTAAAAACGTATTCTTGAGTTTGAAATAAAATTATTGGGTCAAAATTGTAATTATGTTAAAAAAATCCAATTTTTTGTACCAATTTGATGAACCATTTGTTTATAATTGTTTTTAAACCAAATCATGCAATAGTATCCAAAATCAAAAATCAATGACCCATGTCACAATTCGTAAATAATAATTAAACAATCCCAAAAATACCAAATAATAAAGTATAAAAGTTTACGCAAAATGTTCAAGTACTTCTCTATAAGCCAAGTCCATGTCCTAACCTCGTGGGTTATCTGAAAAGTCAGGAATTTGAAAGGTGAGCTTTTAAAACCCAATGTGAATTCAACATAAAAGAAAACACTATTTAATCCATACATTTCATATATATAGTAATGCTTGGATTTCAACATAATTTCACATATGACAAGGTGCATGAGAATGTCAATGTAGAGCTTTTTCAAAAATCAATGCAAGTTTTTCAAAAACATTCCTACCCATCGCTGCTACACACCAATAAAGGGTTTTGCAAAACTTGTCCATCCAATAACACTCCACGTTGTGGCCAAGCCACTGTATATTGCAGTCAAGTTAAACGTTATGGTTAAGCCACTGAATACTGCAGACAAGCTGCTCGTTAGGGTCAAACCATTGAATAACGTTGTGGCCAAGCCACTCAATATTGCATACAAGCTGCATATTATGGTCAAACCACTAAATAATGTTGTGACCAAGACATTCAATATCGTAAACAAGTCACATGTTGTGGTCAAGCCACTTAATAACATTGTGGCCAAGCAACTCAGTATTACAGTAAAACTACCTAAGTCTTCCTCCTTTTATAATCATCCCAACCCTATGCATGTGATATGGCATATGAATAGTATTTTTAGTGGGCATTCTTAAGATGTGAATCAGATTTAATCAGTACAGTGAGCATGTTTAACATGTGAATCACATCTCAATTATCATAATAGTGGCGTGATTTATATATATCATGCATAATCAATATTTCCATAAAATCACATATCATGAGAATTGGTATGTACACATAATTTCACAACAATTATTAAATCACATCAATTATAAAATACATGCAAAAAATCATCAATACGAAGTGCTTGAGTATTCCTCCCTTTTACGGATTTAGCATCTCTTTTTGAATACTTAATGTATTCTAAATATTTCACCTTATGAAGATCTTTATCAAGTTTTCAATCTTAAATAAATATGAATATATTATTTGATGATAAGTACATATGTAAAGTTTCTAATAAGTTAAACCCACACCTTGTTTGGTAGATCCAACAACACCAATTTCGATTCTGATTCTAACTTCAAGGGAAGAAATTTGACTTTGAATCCTTTTTATTAATAAATTAATAACATGTTTTAAAATGCTAAAATGTTCCATATAAGTCTCATATTGAAGATCAAGTGAGGAGACTTACTTACCGATCATCTAAAAGGGTACACTTTTCTTAAAGCGGTAATACAGTTTCGAGCGGTTTGAAAGAACATTTCATGAGTGTACAAAAACCAATTTTAGTTTAAACCTTAAGAAATGAAAAGGAAAAATTTGATACTAGAACCTTAAATACCACTTACGATTATTCCAAGGAATATGTGAGTCCTTGATCCCACAGTGGTTCGATTATTGAGGAAGATTATTTAAGGAGAATCATCATCCAAAAAATATAAAAGAATAGATTAGGATTGTAAAAGATCTATGAAAATAGGAGAGGAGGATTAGTAATTTAGTTTTAACTAAAGAAATGAAAAGAAAATGAAAACTGATGAAAAATGGTGACTAACAGTGGTGGTGGTATAGTGGCACTACAACGATGACACGGTTGTGGAAAGATGAGAAGAAAAGATAAGAAGAAAGTTGAAAATGAAAACAAAATGGGAAGTTAGGGTGTCTAGGTGCATGGGACAGTAAGGTCAATGGTAAGAGAGGGAAATATGGAAAGGATTGTTTCAAGGGGATGTAATGGAAAGTGAGGGAACATGGGGAGTAAAAGGTGGGATATTCATGGTAGGTTGACTAATTAAAATGGAAAGAAATCCTTGCCTATAAGTGGAACGACGAAAATTTGCAAGTGTACACAATCGCAACAAGTAATAAAGTGACAAGTAAATGTCGAGTTATAATACCCACAGGGACTGTGAAAGAAAAACATTTATGAAATGTAAATAAAACACTTTGGTGATGGGAAAAATATGTTGTTTTGTAGAAGTGATTTAAAAAGTAAAAATTCGAATGCACGATTTCAATAAGATGAGTTTTAATCAATATGAAATAATTGTGTTAGATCGATTATATTCCTTAACTTAGAATTACTAAACCCATGTTCATGTTGTTACAAATATTTTCACGACAACTTGGTAATTTGTTAACTACTGCACATGCATACTTACTAAATTAACCAATCTCTTGAATATTTTTCAATGTCAATTCAAACAATTAATCAATTTTCATAAGCACATATAAGATTAAGTGAGGTAACAATATATTTCTATATTGAAACAATTTAATCACAATAATCTTGCAAGTTATGCAAGGCTAATGTATCGGTTAATACTGTCACTAATTTAACCTTTAAGTACCTTTGAAGATTAAACATGCACCAATTAAATATTTTTTCAATTAATTACAATTCCAATTCCAATTCATTTAATAATTAATTCATTCAATAATTAATTCATTCATTACCTTACATTTTATAATACAAATAAACATAAGCATGATTTTATTTAATTAAACAACTTACCAGGGCTTATAACAACACAAACATGCTTTTAATAATTTAAGTGGACAGGATGGAACCAATCCAACATAAATTAAATTTAAGCCATTCTAATTAGCAAAAGAACAACAAAACAAAAATTATCCATATTCATGATCATAGCATAAAAAATAAATTAAAAGAGAAGGAAACTAGGAAGCAAATCTAGGATTTCTCTGAAGCCAGAATACTACGCTCCTCTTCTTATCTGCTCATTTTGTTGAATCAAGGCCTTCATGAACAGTTGAATGTTGATATTTACAGGTGGATGAAATCTATCTTTCAAGAGGGAAATTGGCAAGGGAATGAAAAAGAAAAAGGGAAAACAAAAAAGGGAAAGGAAGAGAGAAAGTGAGTGAAAGAGAGATAAATGTGTGGGAATGAATGGTGTGTTGAATGAGAAGGGAATAGAGGTGTGTTGGATGAGAAGGGAATAGAGGTATTTATAGGTGTGAATGACTACTAAAAATAGCAAATAAATTTCTGCCATTCACTTTCCCTTGGCTAGCCACACATGGTGCAAAGTTTGAATGTTTCAACTTTGCTATATTTAGCTTGGGGCAAAAATATAAAGGCACAGAAAGTGGAGGGGTCTGAATAGCATTTAGGTGAAGCTCAAGGACTATTTTGCAAGTAGGAAAATCAACTGATTGGATCAGCCATAGAGACAATTCTGGGCTACCAATTTGCTTGGTGGATCAGTCTTTTATACTTGCAGACTAGGCCACTTTCTCCTTCAGGCTTTATATTAAATTTTAACCCAATTAATTTTGGATAAAAATTAAATATAAAGTAGATAAAATAATAATTATATGGACCGTCCTTTCCTGGAAAGTAGTTTAACCATGCTCTTGATTCACTTGATGCAAAAATTACCCTAATGGTTCAAGCCTTTTGAGGTGTTTGTCGAGCCAATTTTCACCTTTTGTGCAAAATTGTCGAAAATAACCAAATTTGTGAAAATTTATTATAAAAATAATTAAAATTCAATATGTTAACAATTTTAATGCAAATTAACTATTTTATAAAGTATGAGTTTCGACAAAATTTACTACAAAACTACATGAATTAGAGCTCAAAAGGTGCTAAAAAAGTCTATATTTTTGTGTTCCCAATAAGGCAATTGTGGTGGACGGCACAAGGGGGTTTGACCATGATTTTGACATGGAAAAAATTTTAAAAAAGTGTTGACGTGGGGATTTGAACATGGGATCTTAGGGAGATTAATTAAGCTCCTTACCACTAGACTACGTACTTAGTTGTTCATGAATTGACGAAATTAATAATAAAAATATGGGGTGTGACCACTCTACCTTCCTTAAAATAAATTTCATTCTTGAAGTTTAACTTATCAAAATGGGTGAGGATATTGTCGTCGCATTGCGTCATCTGGTTCCCAAGTAGCTTCATTTTCCCATGATTTTGCCATAAGACCTTTACCAGAGGTATCTACTTTTTCCTTATCACCTTAAACTCACGATCCAAATCTAAGCTGGCTCTTACTCATATGACAAATTTGGTCTCACCAAGACCTCTTTGATTAGAACCACGTGAGATAGGTTAGAACGATATTGCCTCAACATAAAATTGTGGAACATGTCATGAATATGGTCTAGCTTTGGAGGAAGCTCTAACTGATAAGTCATTGATCTAACCCTCTTTAGTATCCTGTAAGGTCTAGTAAACTTTGGGCTCAACTTTCCTTTACGACCAAATCTCAGTACTTTCTTCGACGATGATACTTTAACAAATACTTGGTCTCCAACATTGAACTCTATATCTTTCCTCCTCAAGTTAGCGTAAGATTTCTGTCAATCTGATGCCACTCTCAATTGATACTAAATCAGCTTAATAACATTCTCAGTCTCCTGTACCAAATCTGAACCCAAATCCTTATTTTCCCCCAACTCAGTCCCACATAGAGGTGTATGAAATTTGTGACCATACAGTGCTTCATAAGGAGTCATATGAATGCTTGACTAAAATGTATTGTTATACACAGACTCTGCTAGTGGAAATGCTCCTCTTAGCTACCACTGAAATCGATTACGCAACCTCTCAACATGTCCTTACGAATTTGGATAACTCATTCTAATTACCCATCAGAGTGTGGACGAAAAACTATGCTAAAGTTCAACTGAGTACTAGAGCCTCATGTAACTTCTTCCAAAATCGAAATGTAAATCGAGGATCTTGATTAGAAATGATAGATATTGGTACTCCATGACATCTTACCATTTCAGAGATATACAACCTTGACAACTTGTGCAGCGAATAATTAATACGGATTGGCAGAAAATGTGTTGACTTAGTCAGTCTATCCATAATTACCCAGACTGAATCCTTCTTAGTAGGTGTCATAGCAACCTACTAACAAAGTCCATAGTCACACATTTCTACTTCCACTGAGGAATTTGAATAGGCTACAGTAAAAGTAAGAGGAATTGATGCTCAACCTTGATTTGTTGGAACGTAAACACTTAACTAGAAACTTGGTTACATCATGCTTAAGACTTGACCACTAATATTGTTCCCTTAAATCTTAGTACATCTTAATACCTTTAGGATGTATAGCGTATGGGCTACTGTTTGCTTCCTAAAGAATAGATTATCTTAAATATTAGTCATCAAGCACACAATATCTCCCACGAAAACAAAAAAATCCTTCAGAATTAAGCTCAAAATATGTAGTCTTACCCTCCTCAATCTATCTAAACAGAGGTGCAAGAAACGCATCAAAAGATTACTTCGACCGAATCTCATCCACTAAAGTAGGTCTCACTTGCAACTTCGCAAGCAAACTTCCATCTCTAGTCAAGCTCAACTTAGTGAACATAACTCTCAAATCAGTCATCGACTTCCTACTTAGTGCATCAGCCACAATGTTCACCTTTCCCATATGGTACTTAATGGTACAATCATAATCCTTGAGCAATTCTATCCATCTCATTTGCCTCAAGTTTAACTCCTTTGGGTGAGGAGATAGTTAAGGCTCTTGTGATCTCTGTAAATGATACACTTCTCACCATATATATAGTGCCTCCAAATCTTAAGGGCAAAATCAATAGTTGACAGCTTAAGGTCCTTAGTTGGATAATTATGTTTGTGTGGCTTAGTTGTCTCAAGGCATAGGCCACAACCTTACTGTTTGCATCAAAACGCAACCAAAGTCGATATAAGACTCATCACTATATACCACATAGTCTTTCCCAGACTCAGGCTAGATTATAACATTTGCTTGAGTCAACACAAGCTTAAGCTTCTCAAAACTATCTTGTTGCTCCTTAGTCCACTTGAAAGGTGCACTTTTCCTCAACAGCTTGGTCATAGGAGCTGCAATCAAGGAAAAATCTTCCACAAACCTCTTATAATATCCAGCTAGTCCAAGGAACCTCCAAATTTTGCTGATGTTCTTAGGCTATTTCTAGTCCAAAATAGCTGTAATTTTTTTTGGATCGACATGGATGCCCTCAGCTGATACCACATGACCCGAAAAATCACTCAGTAAAGCCAAAACTCACACTCACTCAGTTTAGCATAAAGCTTTTTCTCACGAAGAATCTATAGAACAACTCTTAAGTGCTCATCATGTTTAGCTTCTGACTTGGAGTAAATCAAGATGTCATCGATAAAGACCACAACAAGTTGATCAAGATAAGCCTGGAAAACTTGATTCATTACGTCCATAAAAGCACTAAATGTAACACCCCTTACCCAGCCCAGTCGCCGAACTCGAGTAAAAAGATGCTACAACAAAAATTCAATAATTGATAAATACTTTAGTAAATAAAAACTCACATGTTTATAACCTAAATCACATATAAACAAATATATTTAAATTTGAACTCTATTAAGGTCTAATTGTGAAATCCAAACAAATAATAGGATCGAATTACAAAATTTTCATTTTTTAAAGTCAATGTTGAAAATCCATAGTTAGTATCGATACTGAATCAATACCTTACTAAAAATCGATATCAAAATTCAATTATGTTTTCCTTGCAAAATAAGGGTATCAATAATTATTTTATGGTATTGATATTTTATGAAAAAGTATCAATACTCAAATCAAAATTGACACCATTTTGGCATTCTATTTGTTTTAAAATTGTTCATATGGTCAAGTATTGATATTGGTAGCTAAAATATCGATACCTAACTAAGAAATGGTTAATCTCATGTTTAAAAGTTCATTTCAAGCCAAATTCACTAATCAAACAAGAGTCAATAATATCACCTATTCAAACATTTAAATGACTAACCAATGTGCCCTTATTGACACCACAATTTTTATACAAATACATCAAGCAATTCATCCAAGATAACACCATCATATATATATGTTACTAAATCAACAACAATACCTCCAATTACCAAATGCCAACTCACATTTCCAAGGCAAATCAAACATGATCATTATCTTAAGCTATCTACCAAATTGACTATTCCATATTTTCAAACACTATGAGAGTTCTCAACCAAAATAAAGCATAAAAAATTGCCAATCCAAGTAAGATCAACATTAAACATAACTTATCAGTTCATCAACACATAAGCTTAATTACAACTACAAATAACATGTTAACCTTAACAACTTCAAAATCCTATATACATTTGTAAACTGAAAAATATATAGGATTTTTCCTATATAATTCATCACCTTTTTACTTAATTTTGTTGTTAAAACCAACTAATTGCTTAATAAATTAATGAAATATATGAAAATATGGAATTGGGACATAGAAATTATAAAAACGTGATTTTATGCTTTATTATATAGTTTCTATGCAGAAAATGGCTTCTTTTATATTAATTTGAGCATATTATATTTTCAAGCTATAAACTGGGCCATGCATGATTAAATTAAATAATAAAATATAAAGTTGTATTTAATAAATTATTTTAATATGTTTCATTAATTGAATTGTAATTAATTAAGTAAATTGATTAATTGAAGTTGTCAAATTATATTATTTGGTCCTCTAAAATATCTACCATTTTTGGATAGGTCTGAGAGCTTTATGTTGATTACAAAACCATCCAAATGGTGGACCAAGTCAACCCAAAATTCGGCTGCATGTAGATGTTCATAAATCAAATTTTGGTTTAATTACACAAGGTCCTTGAAGAGTTCAAGAAATCAGAGATTTACCCTGAGATTTGCAATTGACCGAGTCCTGATCCTGATGATGTTGTGGAACTTAAATCAACCACAATTTCACAAATCATGGCCGGCCACCCTTGGATGAATTTGCAAAATATGGACACTCCTATTTTTAGCAAACTAGCTCCCTTGCCTCACCTATAAATAAGACCCCATTTCTCACTTTTCTAATCATCCCTTATCCCTCAATCGTCCCTCACTCGTTCATCATTCTCTCCTCTCTCAACTCTTTTAGCCCTCACGCAATCATCTTTGCATAAAGATTTTTAGCAAATTAGCCTCTTAAAGAGCCCTTGGTTGGCCACCTCGAAGAGCCATCAGCAAATGAGCGAAGTGAAGGAATGAAGGAACCCTCGTCAGTCAGAGTCTTGGGTGACAGCCACTTTGATTTGGGTTTAATCTTTCTTTTCTTTAATTTAATTCAAGAATGTTTGCTATGTGTTTACTGTTCTTGTTTACAACAATGATAGCTTAATTTTATTTAAGCTAGGATGATTATTTTGATTGAATATTATTTATTTGATTCATGCTTATAATATTTGTGCCTCAATCAATCATGTTTTCAATTAAAATCAAGTTTGTATTTCGTTCATATGTGATTGAAATGCACTTGAATTAGCTGAGCGATCCTAACCAGACGATGACTAATGGACACATAATTGAAATGTGGATGCTCAATTTAGATCCTAACTCGATTAAATTGTGGGTTACATAACAACCCTAACTAGGCTTTATTATCTGCATAGTTTTTAGATTTGTGTGATTAAACTGTTTCAAACCTAACACGTCCCTGTTACCTCGCACAAATACTAAGAAACCCTTAGTAAATAAAGATCAGTAAAATGCGTATTTACTAAGTAAAGGATTCCGAAAGGACCTAATATGGTTTCCAAACTCATGAAAGATTGAGTTGCCATGGAATGCTTTTTCGTTTATTAATAAGCATGTTGATAATAATTTGAGTTTAAATAAAGTAATTGTCCTAGCTTATTTATGTTATAATTGTTGCTTATTGTGTTAATTATGCTAAAATCTATTTCATTCATATAGTTGCATGTTAGGATAAATCACTTTAGGGATCATTGCATTTAGTTTAATATATTTTAATCATCACTTCTCAATTATATTGTTTTTATTTATCAAATTGTTAATATAATTTTATAATTTAATTGACTTAGCACAAATAAAATCCATGTGGAGACGATAACTCGATACTTACTTATTACTTGATAATGACTGTGTACACTTGCACAAACCCGAGCGTTACAACATTTCACAAACCAAAATGGTTAAAATAAAAACTCCCAAAAAGGATCTGGATAGTGTGAGCTCTGAAGTTGATCCGCTCGACTAGTTTTGTAAAACGTTAACTGCAGAAAACAAAATAAAACAGGTAAGCTTATGAAGCTTAGTAAGTCCATAGTTAAAATTTAATTCAACTTACCTTCACTGTGACAGCCCAAAATTAACCCTAGTCGGGAAGTGGTTTCGGGACCGCTAAACCGAGTCACCGAAAGGTTTGAATGTGATGTTTATTGTCTAGAATATGTAATCATGAATGTGTGAAAATTTCAAGCATCGATTTAGTCGATTGCATGTGAATTTAGTCAATAGGACTTATATGAGAAAATTTTAAAATGTGATAGGTCAATGCATGAGGACCTATTAGTGCATGTGGAAGAAAAAGGGGACTTGCATGTCAAATTCCCCCTCCCTAATATGTAGTGGCCGGCCATGCTATGGGTGGAAACATGTCACCAACATGTTGTGTTAGTGATGTATGGTAAGGAAAATAAAATAATAAGCATGATAATTAAATAATGAAAGGAAGGGTGATGGGAAAAAAAATAACATGGTCTCAACCCCTTGTTGCCGTGAATGGAAGAAAGAAAAAAAATGTTCATTCTTGAACATCCTTGGCCGAATAGAGGAAAGAAAGGAAGGGGAAAAAGCTTGAGAAAATCGGCTATGGTGGTTTGCTAGACTAAGGTATGTTTGATATTATTCTTTGAGATTCATGTATATTTTAAGTTGTAAGTGAAAATCTACCTAGCCATGGTTCAAATTTTGTTAATTGATGGAGATGATATTCGGCCATGAATGTTACATTCTTGGTTGGTATTTTGATGTCTTTGGTGATGAGGTATGAAAATGATATTATATGGGGGTATGTATATTCGGCCATATGAGTAAATATATAGATGATGTTAAATTTGATTATGTATAATGGGCATTAAGATGTGGAACTTAAGAAATTAGAAGTAAATGAACTTGATAGTATTTAAGAGATAGAGGTGATAGATTAATGTTGCACATTCGGCTATGGTTAGGCATGTTGATGATCTTATCTTGATTTAGATAATTAGGCATAAAAGGGTGGCAAAGGGGATGAAATTGTCGAATGATTAGTTGGGTAACAAAAGAAGCATTCGGCCATCCCTTGAGAGCTTGTGTGATGTTGGGTTTAAAATTAGCAAAGGTAACTTACCTAATGCATGTGCATGGGTGATTAGATTTTGATGATATGGTAGTTGCATGAGGTTATTAGCCGAATATACTAACATACATATACATGTGAAATTGGATTGTAAATATTTGGCAAGGTGGTTAAACTAGTTAAATTATTGATTTAGCTCAAGGAGTTAAAGGAGGTGAATCGAGCAAAGGCAAAGAAAAGGTTATCGAGTAGCCGAGTTGGAACCGTCTTACCCAACACGAGGTAAGTCATTAAGCTTGTAGTTGGTATTATTTCAAATGGTCATAATGTTTATGTATTGATGCTGAATGGAATGAATAAATATACATATATATATGCATGTACGTATGTGATGATGAAATTGTTGAATGAAAAGAAAAGAGGTAAGATGTACTGAGTTGTTGATCTCGGCACTAAACGTGCGGGTATAACCATTTATGACCATGAGATTTGGCGCTAAGTGCGCGGGATTAAATTGTACAGCACTAAGTGTGCGATTTGACTATGTTGCACTAAGTGTGTGAAATGAATATGATGCACTAAGTGTGCGAATTGACCATGCGGCACTAAGTGTGCGAGTTTGACTATGTAGCACTAAGTGTGCGATTTGATTACGTAGCACTAAGTGTGCGAGTTGATTATATAGCACTGAGTGTGCGGACTCAATATACATTCGTGAATCATTATGGACACTATGTGTGCGACACTATTGAGTCGATCGCGGACAGCGGATCGGGTAAGTGTCTTGAGTACATGGCTAATAGGTGCTATGCTTATACTTGGTGTTGAGCTCGGTAAGTTTGAACCTATGTGACAAATATACTTGAAGTCACGTACATAAAATTTATCGTAGGATGGGTGAAAGGCCGTTTAGTCGTTGATTGTAACGAAAATAAATTGATTTATGAAAATGCTTCAATGTCCTATTGATGAGTATATGGAATGTGAATGCATGAATTGATATGAAATTGAATCGATAGGTTGGAGGAACTATGGTATGGTTCGGTATGGATGGAGTAAATTGTCTCGTTCCATTTTGTTTCCTCTTGTGATAATGTTATTGATGGATGGTAGTGCATTGCTTATGACTTACTGAGTTATAAACTCACTCGGTGTTTCCTTGTCACCCATTATAGGTTGCTTGGACTCATCTATTTTTTGCGGGGTCAGGCCGTCATCGAAGTCATCACACCGGATAGCAAGTTTTGGTACTTTCTTCTTAGTTGGCTTAGAAGAACATTTTGGCATGTATAAGCTATTACGTTGTGTTTGAATTTTGGCATGTAAACTTTAAGCCATGCGAAAATGGCACGAATGTTCGATTGAGTTGGATCAAGGGTAGGCATGAAATGGACCTAGTTACTTTCGTAACAGATGCTGGCAGCAGCAGTGTCATGAGATTGAAAAATCCCTAAAAATAGTAGGAGTGAAATTAATTGATGAATAAATTATGTAATCGAAGCTCGATGAGTCTTCTTTCATGAGGAAGTAACGAAAAGATCATATGGGCAGTATATTAAGAGATAATCAGATTATTGTGGGACAGGGCCAGAACGGTTTCTGGATTCCCTGCTCCGACTTTGGAAATTCATTACAAATTAACCAGAGATAATTAGGGGTCGTACCATATATGTACAGATTCCTCTCTGAGTCTAGTTTTCATAGAAACAAACGGCATCAGTATTGAAGCCCCGTGCAGGGAGATATCCAAGTCGTAATGGGCAAAGGTCAGTGTAGTCGACCCCTGCAACTGGGGAGACTTTGACTAATAAACTGTACTAATTGGCCCGACCAAAAATTCTAGAAAAAAATACATAGATGGGCACATGAGTCTAGTTTCTGGGAAAAATTACGAAACTGATTTTCGAGTTACGAAACTCAAGATATGATTTTTAAAACGACTAGTACACAGATTGGGCAGTGTCTGGAAAATAAATTTTATAAGGGGTTAAAGTCAGTTAACACCTCGTGTTCGACTCCGGTGTCGGTTTCGGGTTCGGGGTGTTACATTTGATTGGTATCAGAGCTATGGTTTAGTCGGTTCTAGGACTACCATAGCGCGTATGAGTCTAGCTATACATGTCGAATGTTAATGTTTAAATGTGTGATGACTTCCGACGGTTGAAATGTTTTTGTTTTGATTAGTAAATGGATCCCGGTGTAGAAAGAACCCTAGCGGATGACGTTGAGAGCGTAGCGGCTGCTCCTGCACAAGGGACGCCGCCTGTTGAACCTTAGTCATCTGTGAATAATCAAGGTGAGGGGGCTAAACAAGCCTTCTTTACCATGATGAATGAGTGGGTCGCGCAATATGCCCGAACCAACCCGGCTGTCCAACAATTCCCAAATTTGAATAATCCACCCCAAGAGCCTGTAATGCCATCAGTTGCTGATCCTGTGAGGCTGAGTAAGCCACCTGTAGACTTGATTAGGAAGCGTGGGGCCGAGGAGTTCAAGGCCATAGTAACTGATGATGCCGAAAGGGCCGAGTTCTGGCTTGATAACACCATTCGGGTGTTCGATGAATTGTCATGCACACCCGACGAATGTCTAAAATGTGCTGTATCTTTGTTGCGAGACTCAGCCTACTATTGGTGGAGGACCTTGATTTCCATAGTCCCGAACGAGCGAGTAACTTGGGACTTCTTTCAAACGGAATTCCGGAAGAAATTTATTAGCCAACGGTTCATTGATCAGAAGCGTAAGGAGTTCTTGGAACTCAAGCAAGGCTGTATGACTGTATCTGAATACGAACATGAATTCGTAAGACTCAGTAGGTATGCCCGGGAGTGTGTAGCTGATGAGGTTGCTATGTGCAAAAGATTCGAGGAAGGATTGAATGAAGATTTAAAGCTACTAATGGGTATTTTGGAAATAAAAGAATTCGTAACACTAGTTGAACGAGCCTGCAAGGCGGAAGAACTTGGAAAGGAGAAGAGGAAGGTTGAATTTGAAGCTAGAGATTATCGTAAAAGATCGACGGGTAAAGCTCCGTTCTCAGCTGTAAAGAAGTTCAGGGAGGACATTAATAAGTCGAGGGCGACTGCGGGAATTTCCATCAGGGCAAGACCATCGATGGGCTCCCGAGCTACTTCGGTAGCTAGTGTGGGCAATAATCGTCACGAGAAACCTGAATGTCCCCAATGTGGAAGACAACACCTAGGTGAATGTTGGGGCAAGTCTACTAGCAGGGCCTGTTACGGATGCGGTTCGAAGGACCACTTCATTAGAGATTGCACGGAGCTGGATGAGAAGAATAAGATTCAAGGTGCAAGACCTAGTGGAGTGACATCTAGAGGTAGACCACCGAGAATATTAGGAGGCAGGGGTGGTAGTCAGAGGGGGGCCTCTGATACGGCCGATCAAGCCGAGAACCGTACTCCTGCTAGAGCATATGCCATTCGCGCACGAGAGGAGGCATCCTCCCCCGACGTCATCACTGGTACCTTCACTCTCTTTGATACTAATGTGATTGCATTGATTGACCCTGCTTCTACTCATTCATATGTATGCGAAACCTTAGCAACCAGTAAGACTCTACCTGTTGAGTCTACTGAGCTCGTAATTCGAGTATCAAACCCTTTGGGTCAATGCGTACTTGTTGATAAAGTGTGTAAGAGATGCCCTCTAATAATCCGAGAATCCTGTTTTCCGGCCGATTTGATGCTTTTTCCGTTCGACGAGTTTGATGTTATTCTTGGTTTGGATTGGTTAACCGCGCATGATGCGGTTGTGAATTGCAAAAGCAAGACTATCGATTTGAGGTGCGCAAATAACGAAATAATCCGAGTTGAGTCTGCGGACTTAAGGGGGGTTGCCAGCTGTAATATCAGCAATGTTGGCCCAGAAATATGTAAGGAAAGGGTGCGAAGCATACCTCGCTATGTACTTGATGACAAGGAGTTAGAAAAGAAACCCGAATTGGTGCCGGTGGTCTGTGAATACCCGGATGTTTTTCCTGAAGAGTTACCGGGTTTGCCACCTGTTCGGGAGGTAGAGTTTGGCATTGAGCTTGTACCTGGAACTACGCCAATTTCGATCGCTCCGTATCGTATGGCACTAACCGAGTTAAAAGAGTTGAAAGCTCAGTTGCAAGAATTGACGGATAGAGGTTTCGCTCGACCGAGTTTCTCACCTTAGGGTGCACCAGTATTGTTCGTGAAAAAGAAGGACGGAACCATGAGGTTGTGCATTGACTATCGTCAACTGAATAAAGTGACGATAAAGAATAAGTATCCGTTACCGCGTATTGATGATCTGTTCGATCAATTAAAGGGAGCATCGGTGTTTTCAAAGATAGATTTGAGATCGGGTTATTATCAGTTGCGGATTCGAGATTCGGACGTACCCAAAACTGCTTTCAGAACGAGGTACGGTCACTACGAGTTCTTAGTGATGCCGTTTGGGCTCACTAATGCCCCTGCGGTGTTTATGGATTTGATGAATCGGATCTTTAGGCCGTATTTGGATCGGTTCGTAGTTGTGTTTATTGATGACATCTTGGTCTATTCAAGAGATGAGACCGAACATGCTGAGCATCTGAGGCTAGTGTTGCAAATTTTGCGGGATAAGCAGTTATATGCTAAGTTCAGTAAGTGTGAGTTCTGGTTAAGAGAGGTTAGCTTCTTGGGTCATATGGTATCCGCATCGGGTATTCGAGTTGACCCGAGCAAAATTTCAGCCATACTTAACTGGAAGCCTCCGAGAAATGTTACCGAAGTCCGGAGCTTTCTAGGGCTCGCCGGTTATTACCGACAATTTGTCAAAGGTTTCTCGATGATAGCCACACCAATGACGAAGCTACTTCAAAAGGATGTTAAGTTCGAATGGACGGAGAAATGTCAGAAAAGCTTCGATCAACTGAAAACTCATTTGACTGAAGCTCCAATTTTGGTGCAACCCGAATCGGGTAAAGAGTTTGTCATTTATAGTGACGCATCCCTACTTGGGTTGGGTTGCGTATTGATGCAAGAAGGTCGAGTTGTGGCCTATGCGTCGAGACAATTGAAGCCACACGAGAGAAATTATCCGACCCATGATCTCGAACTAGCCGCCATTGTGTTTGCATTGAAAATATGGCGACATTATTTGTTTGGTGAGAAGTGCCATGTGTTTTCGGATCACAAAAGTCTCAAATATTTGATGACTCAACGAGACTTGAATCTGCGACAAAGATGTTGGCTTGAGTTGTTGAAAGATTACGAGCTTGTCATTGATTACCACCCGGGAAAGGCTAATGTGGTTGCGGACGCCTTAAGCCGGAAATCACTGTTTGCTTTGCGAGCGATGAATGTACACTTGTCTGTTCTATCTGACAATGTGTTAGTAGCTGAATTAAAAGCCAAACCATTATTGACTCATCAAATTCGTGAAGCTCAGAAAGTCGATGATGAATTGGTTGCAAAACGAGCTGAGTGTGTTCCGAACAAGGAATCGGAGTTTCAGATTGATGATGATGGTTGTTTGAGGTTTAGAAGTCGTTTGTGTGTTCCAAGGAATTCGGAACTCATTCCGATGATTCTGAACGAAGCCCATTGTAGCCGAATGTCAATCCACCCGGGGAGCACGAAAATGTACAACGACTTGAAACGTCGGTATTGGTGGCATGGTATGAAACGAGACATCTCCGACTTTGTTTCGAGATGTTTAATATGTCAACAAGTGAAAGCGGAACATCAAGTGCCTTCAGGGTTACTTCAGCCGATCATGATACCCGAGTGGAAATGGGACCGAGTCACAATGGACTTTGTGTCCGGACTGCCATTGTCCGCAAGTAAGAAGGATGCGATTTGGGTTGTTGTTGATAGGCTGACTAAGTCGGCCCACTTTATCCCCGTGCGTACGGATTTTTCATTGGATAAACTAGCCGAATTGTATGTTTCTCAGATTGTGAGATTACATGGAGTACCTATTTCTATCGTGTCGGATAGAGATCCAAGATTCACCTCGCGATTTTGGAAGAAATTGCAAGAAGCTTTGGGTACCAAGCTGCATTTTAGCACCGCTTTTCACCCCCAAACCGATGGTCAATCCGAGTGGATAATTCAGATACTTGAGGATATGTTGAGATGTTGCATCCTCGAGTTCAGTAGTTCATGGGAACGGTATTTACCTTTGATTGAATTCGCTTACAACAATAGTTTTCAATCAAGTATTAAGATGGCACCGTATGAGGCTTTGTACGGTCGTAAATGCCGTACGCCATTGTTTTGGACCGAGCTTGGTGAAAGTAAAATTTTCGGAGTTGATTTGATTAAAGATGCCGAACAAAAAGTAAAGGTAATCCGCGAAAGTCTGAAGGTAGCCACAGATCGTCAAAAATCGTATGCGGATTTAAAACGAAAGGACATTGAATATCAGGTGGGAGATAAAGTGTTTCTTAAAGTGTCACCTTGGAAGAAGGTACTCAGATTTGGCCGTAAAGGCAAGTTGAGCCCGAGATTCATTGGGCCGTACGAAATTTCCGAACGAGTCGGTCCAGTTGCGTATCGATTGATTTTACCCCATGAACTTGAAAAGATGCACGATGTCTTCCATGTTTCAATGCTTCGACGTTATAGATCCGATCCGTCACATGTGATTAATCCCTCAGAAGTTGAAATTCAATCTGACTTGAGCTATGAAGAAGAACCGATTCGTATCCTAGCTCGTGAAGTGACAGAGTTGCGAAATAAAAGGGTTCCGTTGGTTAAGATGTTGTGGCTCAAACACGGGATCGAGGAAGCAACCTGGGAACCCGAGAGCTCGATGAAAGAACGATATCCAAACCTATTTACCAGTAAGATTTTCGAGGACGAAAATTTCTTAAGTGAGGGAGAGTTGTGACAGCCCAAAATTAACCCTAGTCGGGAAGTGGTTTCGAGACCGCTAAACCGAGTCACCGAAAGGTTTGAATGTGATGTTTATTGTCTAGAATATGTAATCATGAATGTGTGAAAATTTCAAGCTTCGATTTAGTCGATTGCATGTGAATTTAGTCAATAGGACTTATATGAGAAAATTTTAAAATGTGATAGGTCAATGCATGAGGACCTATTAGTGCATGTGGAAGAAAAAGGGGACTTGCATGTCAAATTCCCCCTCCCTAATATGTAGTGGCCGGCCATGCTATGGGTGGAAACATGTCACCAACATGTTGTGTTAGTGATGTATGGTAAGGAAAATAAAATAATAAGCATGATAATTAAATAATGAAAGGAAGGGTGATGGGAAAAAAAATAACATGGTCTCACCCCCTTGTTGCCGTGAATGGAAGAAAGAAAAAAAAATGTTCATTCTTGAACATCCTTGGCCGAATAGAGGAAAGAAAGGAAGGGGAAAAAGCTTGAGAAAATCGGCTATGGTGGTTTGTTAGACTAAGGTATGTTTGATATTATTCTTTGAGATTCATGTATATTTTAAGTTGTAAGTGAAAATCTACCTAGCCATGGTTCAAATTCTGTTAATTGATGGAGATGATATCCGGCCATGAATGTTACATTCTTGGTTGGTATTTTGATGTCTTTGGTGATGAGGTATGAAAATGATATTATATGGGGGTATGTATATTTGGCCATATGAGTAAATATATAGATGATGTTAAATTTGATTATGTATAATGGGCATTAAGATGTGGAACTTAAGAAATTAGAAGTAAATGAACTTGATAGTATTTAAGAGATAGAGGTGATAGATTAATGTTGCACATTCGGCTATGGTTAGGCATGTTGATGATCTTATCTTGATTTAGATAATTAGGCATAAAAGGGTGGCAAAGGGGATGAAATTGTCGAATGATTAGTTGGGTAACAAAAGAAGCATTCGGCCATCCCTTGAGAGCTTGTGTGATGTTGGGTTTAAAATTAGCAAAGGTAACTTACCTAATGCATGTGCATGGGTGATTAGATTTTGATGATATGGTAGTTGCATGAGGTTATTAGCCGAATATACTAACAAACATATACATGTGAAATTGGATTGTAAATATTTGGCAAGGTGGTTAAACTAGTTAAATTATTGATTTAGCTCAAGGAGTTAAAGGAGGTGAATCGAGCAAAGGCAAAGAAAAGGTTATCGAGTAGCCGAGTTGGAACCGTCTTACCCAACACGAGGTAAGTCATTAAGCATGTAGTTGGTATTATTTCAAATGGTCATAATGTTTATGTATTGATGCTGAATGGAATGAATAAATATACATATATATATATGCATGTACGTATGTGATGATGAAATTGTTGAATGAAAAGAAAAGAGGTAAGATGTACTGAGTTGTTGATCTCGGCACTAAACGTGCGGGTATAACCATTTATGACCATGAGATTTGGCGCTAAGTGCGCGGGATTAAATTGTACAGCACTAAGTGTGCGATTTGACTATGTTGCACTAAGTGTGCGAAATGAATATGATGCACTAAGTGTACGAATTGACCATGCGGCACTAAGTGTGCGAGTTTGACTATGTAGCACTAAGTGTGCGATTTGATTACGTAGCACTAAGTGTGCGAGTTGATTATATAGCACTGAGTGTGCGGACTCAATATACATTCGTGAATCATTATGGACACTATGTGTGCGACACTATTGAGTCGATCGCGGACAGCGGATCGGGTAAGTGTCTTGAGTACATGGCTAATAGGTGCTATGCTTATACTTGGTGTTGAGCTCGGTAAGTTTGAACCTATGTGACAAATATACTTGAAGTCACGTACATAAAATTTATCGTAGGATGGGTGAAAGGCCGTTTAGTCGTTGATTGTAACAAAAATAAATTGATTTATGAAAATGCTTCAATGTCCTATTGATGAGTATATGGAATGTGAATGCATGAATTGATATGAAATTGAATCGATAGGTTGGAGGAACTATGGTATGGTTCGGTATGGATGGAGTAAATTGTCTCGTTCCATTTTGTTTCCTCTTGTGATAATGTTATTGATGGATGGTAGTGCATTGCTTATGACTTACTGAGTTATAAACTCACTCGGTGTTTCCTTGTCACCCATTATAGGTTGCTTGGACTCATCTATTTTTTGCGGGGCCAGGCCGTCATCGAAGTCATCACACCGGATAGCAAGGTTTGGTACTTTCTTCTTAGTTGGCTTAGAAGAACATTTTGGCATGTATAAGCTATTACGTTGTGTTTGAATTTTGGCATGTAAACTTTAAGCCATGCGAAAATGGCACGAATGTTCGATTGAGTTGGATCAAGGGTAGGCATGAAATGGACCTAGTTACTTTCGTAACAGATGCTGGCAGCAGCAGTGTCATGAGATTGAAAAATCCCTAAAAATAGTAGGAGTGAAATTAATTGATGAATAAATTATGTAATCGAAACTCGATGAGTCTGCTTTCATGAGGAAGTAACAAAAAGATCATATGGGCAGTATATTAAGAGATAATCAGATTATTGTGGGACAGGGCCAGAACGGTTTCTGGATTCCCTGCTCCGACTTTGGAAATTCATTACAAATTAACCAGAGATAATTAGGGGTCGTACCATATATGTACAGATTCCTCTCTGAGTCTAGTTTTCATAGAAACAAACGGCATCAGTATTGAAGCCCCGTGCAGGGAGATATCCAAGTCGTAATGGGCAAAGGTCAGTGTAGTCGACCCCTGCAACTTGGGAGACTTTGACTAATAAACTGTACTAATTGGCCCGACCAAAAATTCTAGAAAAAAATACATAGATGGGCACATGAGTCTAGTTTCTGGGAAAAATTACGTAACTGATTTTCGAGTTACGAAACTCAAGATATGATTTTTAAAACGACTAGTACACAGATTGGGCAGTGTCTGGAAAATAAATTTTATAAGGGGTTAAAGTCAGTTAACACCTCGTGTTCGACTCCGGTGTCGGTTTCGGGTTCGGGGTGTTACATTCACTTTTAACTAATTACTAATTGAACTTAAATTGTTAAAACCCTAAAAACCATTTCCAAAATCACATATCATTAGTACCAACTCATTCAATAATTTAACTCATAATTAACAATGGCTCAAACCAAATCAATTCATACTTTCATGTATATATACACAAACGTTTCAAAAATCATGAATCCAATTCAAGGAGTAATATAACCTTAAATAAATATTTTCATGCCCGTTAAACTATAACAACTTGACTCAAGTACTCGGGTTTCCCCAAAACACACCAGAGAGCATCAACATGCTAATAGAGGCACCGTAGTGAAAATACAAAGACGTTGAAGTGTAAATAGAGGCACAGAAGTGCAATCCCTTACAAGCGCGCGTACTACCCCTATTGGCATGCCAATTGTATCCAAACCATTTACTACATTCAACCGATCAATTTAACCAAATTTACAACATTAATCATTCAGTGGCACTGTAACACCCCTAACCCGAGTTCGACGCCAACACCAGGTACGAGGCATTGCCATTCACAAAACACATATATACGTACAGGTTGAATTATACTAGCCCATTAAAATATAAAACTTTTTTTTCAAACTTTGTCTAAAACTTCTTATCTTGGGCCTGCAAGGCCCACAACACCTCTTGGAAGCTACTCGAGACCAACTCGGTTCCTTTAACCAACACTACAAAATGACTTTTGAAATAGGGCACATGCCCACGTGGATGGGCAACACGCCCGTGTAAAACTTGAAGATGGTCGTGCTGATGGCCCGTGTGACACGCACGGCCCAAGCACCTAAGGACACACCCATGTCCTATACCCGTGTAGATTTAATTTTCAATTCAAACCTACAGGGGTTTACACATGGCCTTGCACACGCCCATGTCCATGTCTTGTGTCCCTCACACAGCCTCGACACGCCCGTGTCTCAGCCCGTGTTTGAAAACCTTGACATTCTATTTTTGACATCAGTAATCCTTAGGGGTTACACGGGCAAGGCACACGCCCGTGTGCTAGGCCGTGCCCTTCATACAGTTGAGACACACGGTCGTGTCTCTGCCCGTGTGTTTACTACCATGCATACTAACTTGTCATTTTTACATGCAAGGGACACATGGCCGGACAATACACCCATGGGGCTAGCCGTGTGTCACACACGGCCTAGACACACACCCATGTGTCTACCCGTGTGGACAATATGAGGATATCTACCAAGCCTCTTGCCACCCTGAAACACAATCTAACGCCAACCAACATATCAAAATCTAACTTAATATGATTTCTCGACCAAACAACCATAGCTAAGGCTTATATACATTTCATGTACTCAAACATGCCAACAATTTCACATTCATGAAAGGTTATCTTGCATTCATATAATAACTTTCAATATTAGCCATTTTTCATAGCCTTATACAAAATGAATCAAATGCTAAGGTAAGACATCACATTTGGCCAATTAACAATAACACAAAACTCAAAAGTCTAAGTTCCTATACATGCCATATTCAAAATGATAAATCTAATTATATTGAGTGCTTCAGCTGATCGTGTGATCGATGCCTCCAACGTCTATTGATCCTCGAGCTAGTTAGGCGGCACTATAAGAAAATGGAAAAGAGAGGGAGTAAGCATAAAACTTAGTAAGTTGCATGCAAATAAATATAACAACAACTTTTCCATTCATCATCATGCTTATAGTATGAAAGTAGGCATAAGCAAAACTTACTCATCACTAACCAATACAATTCACATAGCATATATATTGAGCTCATGTCTCATACATATCAAATAGGTACTAGTACCAGTCACAACATGGTTATACTTTTCTCATTTAACTTAAAATGTAACTCTCAACGTTGAACCATTTGGAAAGCTATCGGATATTTACTAAGCCTCAAACATAGGGTATAATGCCAATGCCATGTCCCAGACATGGTCTTACACTGGCTCATCCATCAAGTCGATGCCATGTTCCAGACATGGTCTTACACTAACTACCGAAATCGAGGCCGACGCCATGTCCTAGACATGGTCTTACACTAGCTCTCACCTCAATGCCGATGCCATGTCACAGACATGGTCTTACATTGGCTCTCATATTGTGGCCGATGCATGTCCCAAACATGTCTTATACTAGCACAAAAGTAACCCGAATGTCATGGCATAAATATTCGATTTATTTCTTAAGGTTCAAACGGGAGTTCTACTATCTCAATATTCATCATACATAATCATTTCCACAAACAAGCAATTTATGCTATATCAATTCAAGCACATATAATAACAATGTAGTTGTATTATTATTTACATATAACTTACCTCGAATTACAAAATGTAGACGACTAGTTCGGCTTAGTCCACTTTTTTTTTCCCCAGTCTAGGCCCAGATTTTGTAATTCTTGATCTATAATGATGAAAATTCATACATTTAATCATTTTATTAATCTAGGTACTCAACAATTTAAAAATTGGGCAAAAATGACCATTTTACCCTTAGACTTTTACAAAATGACCATTTTACCCCTAGGTCCAAAAAATTGATTTTTATCAAAATTCTTCATATCTTAAGCCTAACCGAACCCTTTTTACTCTTATAGCAACCCAAAATTTCCATTATTTTCTCACATTTATCATCTAATTATCAACTTATGCAAATGGTCCCTAGTTAGGGTTTCTATGAAAACTACTTCACAAAAGTTGTTTATTATGCCACCATAACTCATTTTCTTCCATAAAATTTTAGAAAAGAACATGAACACACTCATGATAAAATCCTAGACTTTCAACCATTTTGCAAAATAGTCCCTTCATTTGGAAGCTCATGCTACAAGGGTTCTAAAAAAGTAAAAATTTTCAAGAAAAACCATTAAAGTCACTTACTTGCAAGAGTAGAGAGTGGCTGAAATTTCTGAAGCTCCCAAAACCCTCCTATGGCTGATATTTTTGGTCAAGAAGAAAGGATGAATGAAAAAGATGACGGCTAGGATTTAGGGTATTTTTCTTTTATCACACATTATGTCATCAAATACCTAACACTTCGACTATTTTATTCTTCTTTGTCTTATGGCTGGCCAAGCCTCTTTGAAGGGTCTAATTCAACATTAAAGACCCCTAATTTATGATACATGGCAATTTAACACCCTTAGCTATCAAATTAAGAATTTTACACTTTATGCGATTTAGTCCTTTTTCACAATTAAGCATGAAACCGCTAAAATTAATTCACCAAAATTTTCATACTCTCATATAATCATGCCACAACACATAAAATAATATTAAAAATAATTCCTCCGCCCTCGGGCCAGTGGTCCCAAAACCACTATTCTGACTGAGCCCAAAATCGGGACGTTACAGGCACTTCCATATTTTTGTACACATGTTGTAAATCCATTACATACCTTCTAATATCGTATTATCACAAAAATTCACCACTACCAAATACTCGTTTTCCATTTTTATTTATTTCCAACATTTAATAATTCACAAATAAATAATGAAAATTTCACATTTAGTACAATTAGTTAACAACATCAGTACAACTATAAAGAAACACACATATACATATTCCTATACTATCAACTTACCTAGATTATGCTTTTGGTTGAATCATAGGGACTAATCCATGATTTTCCATTTTCCCTGGTTATTCTCTGTATGATTCAACTCTTGATATGCAAGGAAATATGGTGGTTGAACCTTCAAGCCTTCAGTGGTGTTTAATTTATTCAAATTTTCGGTGAACTAAACCATTAAGGAGGATGATAACATTTTTTTTATCATTTTACTTAAGTTTAATTATTAAATTACCATTTTGTCCTTTAATAAAACATTCAATTAAACCAAAACACAAACCCATTACTGTTCTGTAGCTTATAACATGTTATAATTACATTATAAAACCTCCCACCTTTATTCAATAATACAGTTAGTTGAGTAATTCAATAACAACTAAGTTTTTTCATCTATTATAATTTAATCCTTTTTAATTAATTAACTTGTCAAACATTAAAATTCTAAACCAAACCTTCACATACTAAAATAGTAGCACCGTAAATATTTAATAAAAATATTTATGAGCTCGGTTTACAGAAACGAGGTCCCGATACCTTATTTTTCAAAACCACTTAACTTTCAAAACAACCACTTATATTTAACCATTTATTCAATTAACTAAAACTCATCCAATCTAAATTCAATATAAATTATTTTTAACTTGTCTCATTTAATTACTAATTATTATGGACTTACTCATCAGATTTGGGGTCCCGAGACGACTGTTCTCCTCCTTTAGAAAATTTCATTCCCAAAATTTCTTACTTGAAAATACGTTCGGGTACTGTGATTTCATACAGTTTTTCCTTCCCCACTAGCTTCTTCAACACTGTGTCGATGGCATAACACTTTAACCAATGAAACATGTCTATTTCTTAATTCTTTAACTTCCTGAGCTAAAATTCTCATCGGTTCTTCGCTATAAGTTAAATCAAGCTGTAATTCAATCTCATCTATAGACAACACATGTGATAGATCATAACAATAGAGTTAGAGCATCGAAACATGGAAAACATTGTGAATTCTATCAAGCTCTAGATGTAATGCCAAATGATACGCCACAGGTTTGATTCTTTCTAAAATTTCATACCACCCAATGAATCGTGGTATGAGCTTTCCCTTTTTGTCGAAAAATAACACTTTTCTACAGGGTGAGACTTTTAGAAAACCTTTCTCTCCAATCGAGAACTCAATATATTTATGTTTCAAATCTACATAAGATTTTACACAATCAGACTTGACTTTTAAGTTGTCACGAATGATTCTGACTTTGTCCTCGATTTCCAAAACTAAATCAACCCTAACTAACTTCCTTTCATTCAATTCAGACCAATATAAATGATTGCTACATTTATGTCCCTAAAAAGCCTCGTACGGAGCCATTTTTATGATTGAATAATAGCTATTATTGTACGCAAATTTAGCTAATGATAAATATTCTTCCCAACTAACTTCAAACTCAATAATACAACACTGCAACTTATCTTCTAAAATATGTATTGTTCATTCAGAATGACTATTCGTTTGCAAATGAAAAGCAGGACTAGAATTTAATTTGGAGCCGAAAGCCTCATGTAACTTACCCCAAAATCTATAGGTAGACCTACGATCACGATCAATATGATCAACAACAGTACGCTGTGCAATCTCACAATTTCTGAAACATATAATTCAGCTAATTTCTAAAGTGAATAATCAGTTTGAACAAGTATAAAATGAACTGATTTCATTAACCTATTAATGATAGCCTAGATCAAATCTTTTCTTTTTAGAGTCAATAGTAACCTTGAAACAAAATCCATAGTGACACACTCTTATTTTCACTCTGGAACCATCACAGGTTGAAGTAAACCCGACGGAACTTGATGTTCAACTTTCACCTACTGACATACCAAGAATCTGGACACAAACTTAGATATTTCGCGTTTCATACCAGACCACTAGTAATGTAACACCCCAACCTCTATCCATCGCTGGAACAGGGTTACGAAGCGTTACTGAGAACTTTCAAAATATTTTTAGATATTCCATGTAAATTATTATTCATTAACCAAAATTTATTCATATCGTCCATTGAATGGAATCAAATAAGGACTTAATCGGATACTCTGATAATTTTTCGCAAAATTTCAAAAATTTTCCAAGATGCAGGGCTTATACGCCCGTGTGGTCCAAGGGACACACCCGTGTAACCCTAAGATATGATCGTGTTGCAAGCTGTGTTCAACCCCGTGTAACTCTCTGACTTGTGCACACGGTAATACCATACGCCCATGTGCTAGTTCGTGTGGTCAATTAATTCATTTTGAAATTAGGTGCAGGTTTCACACGGCCAAGATACACGCTCGTGTTCTAGGCTGTGTGGTACATACGGTCTAGATACATGCCCGTGTGTCTGCCCATGTGACCAAAATAAAACCATTTCTAGCTTCATTTCTCACCCAATAACACACCCATGACCTACACTAAAACTCACATCCATAAACCAATGAATTCTAGCATTCAAATTAAGAAAATTCTATCATTCAACATGGCATACCATTACATGCATACATGTTCAGAATCTTGCCTTAGTTTAGTCCATATGTTAGACATAATTTGATCAATTACTTAACATATATGTGGCTACCATAGTTTGGCATTACAAGTATATCAAACAAATCATTACTAGCCATTCCAATGGCTAGATTACAAGCATCATTCACATTTACATGCCAATATGGCCAATATATCCTATACATGCCATTACAACCATAATTGATTTACCATATTGTACCGACATGGGCCGATGGATAGTGTGAGTGATCTCCGCCATGCTTTCAATCCAACGAGCTTTTGATTTATTATAAAATAGGGAAATAAAACTAAGTAAGCATAAAATACTTAGTAAGTTCGTATAAAATAGTACTTCACTTACCAGTCATTCTATTTTGAGGTAACTATGTAAGGCACATTCATTCAATTTGACCTCAAGCCCTGCACATATTCTCTTTGCCCTTGCTAGTCATATATTCCATAATAACATCAAAAACATGTATGGGCTCAATAACAATCAAGTTTCCAAGCACATATTCTTTCCACAACATATATTCATTCAACATGCACAGTTCAACTCATTATTTCAAGTATAATTTTCATAATAGTTCATTTCGAGGTCAGATCATTTCATATCAGAACTTTACTCATCTTACTCGGAATATCAAGGTCACGATTAGTACACTCAAGGTGTACAAGTCCATAATCAAGAATGAACATATATTCATCAAATAAAGTTCATGTACAAATATCATCATCTCATGTTTTTCATATATCATTTGTCAAGTATAATCATTTTCTTGTATTTTAGAGAGATACGTGTAATACCTCATTTTAGCATACATATCTTTTTATGTCTGGAATTGTCACCTGTTGAATTTATTCAGAACATCAATGGATACACAGGTAATACACTCAAGTCCAATGGTACCCATAAGGTACTATATTAGAGAGTACACTCTCAAGCCACATATGTATACAATAGGATTACTAGTCCAGGCTAAATCCTTTTTATGACATATGCTCTAAGAAGCTTGATTTGGATTACCCGTGTGGGCTAAATCCAATCTATAACATGTGCTCGAGAGAACTCATATCAGGATGACCCATCCGGGCTAAATTCTTTTCTGTAATAAGGTCAATAGGATTACTCGTCCAAGCTAAATCCTATTAGCAACAAATGCAAGACCTCATTCATTTCGGGAAATCACATTTCCATTTTATTCAACCAAGATTTAAACATTTTTCTTAAGCATTATCAGACATGTGATTATTTCATACATCCATAACATTCATATAATTCAAACTAAACACATTCCACATTCATTTCAAGCATATAAGTAACATTCTCATTGTTTATCTTTTATTATCTATCAGGCATTATCATTTAATTTAAATATTTTTATTTATTGGGCTTGACCGGATATGTAATCATTTCACATATTTATGACATTTATACAATTTACATAAACCCAATCAATACAAGCATGTAAATAGACACAATTTAGTTCCACGAACTTACCTCGACAATGTTCATGTACGTAAAATCTACTAATCCGACATTTTCCTTTTTCCTCGTTCTAGCTCAGAATTTGGTCTATCCAGATCTATACGAGTAAATTTAACATCAATTTATCATATTTCATATTTAGGTGGACTCAATTTATGTCCTAGGAAAAATTACCATTTTGCCCCTAACTTTTCCATAAATTTCGATTTCATCCCTAGGCTCGTAAAATGAAACTTGTGCAATTTACTCCTATTCCAAGCCTAACCAAAATCCCACTACTAAATTTACAGCACATGTATTCATAAAAATTTAGAATTTTTCATCAAAATTCACAACTTTACATTTTAGTCCCTAAATCATATTTTCATCAAAAATCACTTTATAAAAGTTGTTTATCTATCAACAATCTTTCATTTTCTACCATAAATTTCTAATTTTCAGCATATAGCTCCATGACCCATTTTTCATACTTTGATAACTTCTCAAATTGATCGCCCAAATAGATAGATTAGACTATCCTATTTTCAAAAATATAAAAATTACTAAAAACGGGGCTTGATTACTTACCCAAATAAGCTTGATAAGTCTTCTTCCTCTCTCCTAGTATTTCCATGGAAATATTTGGGGAAGATGACTTTTTCATTTAATTAAATTGTCATTTAATAACTTTTCATTTTTCCAATTTAGTCCTTAGCCTTTTTTTATTTTTCCATGGATGAGTCATACCAAAATATCTACATGCTTTCTTTAATGGTCTAATTACCATATAAGTACCTTAAGTTTTGAATTTCATAGCTATTTGATCCTTCTAGCTAGTAGAATCCAACTTTTGCATTTTATGCGATTTTGTCCTTCTCGTAATTAAACACTTAATCAATAAAATTTTCTTATCAAAATTTTCACATGACATGTCTATCATAATACGAACCATATAATAAAATAAAAATAAATTTTATTTTTTTGCTCGGATTTGTGGTCCCGAGACTACTGTTCCGATTTCATCGAAATTGGGCTGTAACTTTGCTTCAAATCATTATAAATTTTTGTACTTCCAGGGTAAATCAAGTAAACTCTATTGTGAGCTTCATTAACAACTCTTGTTTTAACCTAGAATCATTCGGTACACATAGTCGATTTTAGAAATATATACAATCATTAACTTCGATACAAAAATTAGTCTTCTGACCAGTTTTTACTAGTTTGAGCTTAACAACAAATCTAGATTATTTTTCTAAAATTATTGAATTTTTAATAAAAATACTAGCTTTTCTATTAACTCAACCAAAATAGAACCATCACATCCCAATGTCAAATTTTCATTCATAGCTCTCAAAGAAAATAGAGATTTTCAACTCAAAATATCTACGACAATATTAGCTTTCCCGAGGTGATAACCAATTATTAAATCATAATCCTTTAGTAATTCAATCCATCTATGCTGGTGCAAATTCAAATCTTTCTGAGCCATCTTGGCATCAGATATAATTGACTTACCCACTTTTCTTATCAAACACCTAAGTTTAGTATATTACAAAGCATACAAGCATCAAGAGTCACAAATGTAGGAATCCATCAAGAAATTATACAAATAATTTCATTATCCTAGTAGAATACAAACAATTATAAATGCAATTATTTAGCATTATTTCGAATTGTGAATAAGTCTACCTAGATCACATTGGGCTTTTCAACTGGTAATGTTTTGAGGCTTAGGACATGTATGGATTTCAAGAATACTAAGCATCAAATAATTTCAAGCACAAAAATAGTTTGGCACATAATATTATACCCTATTCTTCCCCTTAGTAAACCTTTCCTGCTCACCGTCTTATGTCTCCTTCTCTCACATTTCTTATTTCTCCACATAGGAAGTTACAACATAATATACCAACCATGGTTAGCTCATAAGTTTTTGGGCACTAATGAACGAGCATTTCTACTTTTGTGACATTGTCACATTTTCTTTTTCTAACACAACTCACTCACAAATGATTTTTCTTTTCAAGTACTTTGTCTACTCGTTTTGGTTTTCTTTATGAATTTTTCTTTTGCTGCACATTATAGCTAACCAATAATCCTTATGTCACACCGATCCTTCCTATTTCACTCTATTTTTACAAAATCCATGATAATGTATCTACCTAACCCTCAATACGTATGGCCAAACATCTATAGTCATGCATTTCAAGACGAACAAAAAAGGATAAGTTCAAATTTATAATTTGGCTTGAGTTTTGTATAAAGGTTCATAAAAAAGTGTTTTTTGGCTCAAGAATAGGTACTAAGTGTAACAACCATTTTTCAGTGAAATTGGAACATAGATTTTGGGACCACAAATCCAATCTAACAATAAGGTTTATTTTTATTCCATTATATGGTCTGTATTATAATAGGCATGTCATGTGAAAATTTTGACATGAAAATTTTATCAATTAAGTGCTTAATTACAACAAGGACTAAATCGCATAAAATGTGAAAGTTAAATTCTAGTAGCTATAAGGATCAAATAGCTATGGAATTCAAGACAAGAGGTCCTTATATGGTAATTAGACCATTAAGCAAAGTATGTAGATTTTTCTTAGTGACTTATTGTAACAACCCATTTTTCAGTGAAATCGGAACAGTGGTTTTAGGACCACAAATCTGATCCAAAATATATTTTATTTTTATTTTACCATATGGCCCGTAATATGATAGAAATGATGTGTGAAAATTTTGATATGAAAATTTTATCGATTTAATGCCTAATTATAAGAAGGACTAAATCGCATAAAATGTGAAAGTTGAATTCTAGTAGCTATAAGGATCAAATAGCTATGGAAATCAAAACTTATGGTCCTTATATGGCAATTAGACCATTAATAAAAGTATGTAGATTTTTATGGTGACTCATCCATGAAATTATAGAAAAAGACAAGGGACTAAATTGGAAATACCAAAATACTTAATTAATTAAAAGATGAAAAGAAATTATATCATCTTCAACCTAAAAACACATGGAAACCCTAGGAGAGAGAAAAGAAGCTTTGAAGGCCTAATTGGGTAAGTTCCTTTGTCCTGTTTTTAGTAATTTTGGTATTTTTGAAACCGAGATAGCTTAATCTCTCTATTTGAGCAATTAATTTGAAAAGTTATCAAGGTATGAAAATGAGTCATGGATGTATTATGCTGCAAATGAGAAATTTATGGTAGAAAATGAAAGATTATTGATAGATAAAAAACCTTTACAATGAAATTGTTGATGAAAACATGATTTAGGGACTAAAATGAAAAGTTGAAAATTTTGATGAAAAATTTTGAAATTTTATGAATACATGTGCTGGAAAATTTTTAATGGGGCTTTGGTTAGACTTGGAATAGGGAGTAATTTGTACAAGTTTCATTTTCCGGGCCTAGGGACAAAATCAAAATTTTTAGAAAAGTTAGGGGTAAAATGGTAATTTTACCTAGGACATAAATTAAGTCCGTCTAAGTAGGAAATGTATGAAATTCATGATTAAATTCATTTATATAGATCTGGACAACACTAATTCGAGGTTAGATCAAGGAAGGGAAAAGATTTCAGATTAGTAGATTATTACGCGAACAAATGTCGAGGTAAGTTTGTGTAACTTAATCGGGCATGTAATTGTGTTAATTGAATGTTGTGTTTTTATGTAATGTGTTTTATGTTGATGTGCTTATTTGTATGCTATGATGAAAAATTGGTACATGCTTGAAATGATGAAAAAGGGGTTAAGTCCCGATTGAAAATAGAATTTCGATGAATGTATATGCTTTCCAAAAACTAATAAGGTCCTGCATTTTTTGCGAACGGGATTTAGCTCAGATTAGTAATCCCAATGACTTGTTATAAAAAGGATTTAACTCGAATTGGTAATCCTGATATAATACCTGTAACACCCCAAATCCGACCCGAACGTTATGGTCGAATCTGGCGTGTTACATTGAAGTGTTTTTGCGAAAACCTTGTTTTCATTGAAAACCCTTATTTAAAATGATACACCTCAATTGCTTTGTAAAATCTCTTTTCAGTTGCAGGACCTTTGTTTAAAACATTTAATTTAAATGTAACTTGTCATTGAAAAATTTAGTTGCGGAAACGTAGTATTTAAAAAAACAGTTATGGTTTAACTTTCTACTTCTAATAAATATAAAGCATAAAAATGATAGTAATCCTAATTTGAAATATTAGCTAGAGAAAAGACCTTGTTTCAACCCAAATCAAATAGAAATAATTAAAATCAAAATATTAAAAATTACATAAAGACTAAGTCTAAACTTTTTATGCTAGTTGGCCACCTCTGAGTCCCTCCATCTGTCGAACCGCCTACTGAGGATCACCTGAAAAATTTAAAAGGAGGGGGTTGAGTTTCGAAAACTCAGTGTGTACAACCCTCAACGAGTATAAAGTAATCATCAGTCATTTTGGGCCTGAGCCCAATTCAATAACGGTGGCCTTTGGGCCTTAGCCCATGCTAGCCTCAGTTGGGCTGAAGCCCACATCGCAATAATATCACGATAATATAATACGTGCAATGCTGTGCAACCCACTCCAATAATCCAACTGCTACACACCAACTCCGTTCCCCGGTACACATCATGTAGGGATATAAATATCGATCCACCCAATCGATACACATCAATGGTAGCCCGGTTGCGGTACTACCTTCATTACAGCAAGTTGCCAATCATATATTGGGCTTAATAGCAGTCGATGGATCCACGGTTGTCAAGCAACCATGTGATCCTTATATACTTCCTTTGTTCCACAATTCCCAACCCATATGCAACCTAAACAGAATATCATATAAATGCATATAAATGCAGCAGGTATACATGTAACATCCATAAATCTTACATTCCACACATAGGGGTATTTTAGTCATTTTCACCCTTAGGGGCATTTCCGTAATTTTCTTTTATTACAGGTTTTTACTTACCTTGGCCCGTTAACAAATCCCCGTTAGCTAAGATGAACGGATACTATGCACCAGGTAGGATTCCAGAGAAGAAGAGGTGAGTCATTAAGACCGCTTATGTACCAAGCTCTCCCTAGATCCAATCCTAGACATGCATATACCCGTTGCCACACCATAACCCTATGACTTGTCCATGGTCTCAATGAATTAATTAAGTTTTATGCTGTCATCATATACTAGGCCCAAAACCCCTTACAAACCCAAACAAGTCCACATACATGCTTATGGCCGACTAGGCCCAATCTTATTCATATGACCCATTAGGCCAAAATCACATCTATATGGCCCACTAGGCCCAATAACGTTTATAGTCATGCTCACATACGATTTTCCATCACAATGCATCAATTATCAATTTTTGCCTATTATGGGCCCAACAGCCCGTCTAGCCCATTTAGCCCATGCTGGCCCAGTTGGCCAATTCACAGCCGAAGTCCATGGAATCGCCTATGGGGCCTCAAATAACCTATCAGTTTCCCCTTTACGAGTGTTCACGCACTCGCAAGACTACCGTAGCCAAACTTTTAGCTTCTCGACATTTTGGGATTTTCCGATCTACTTGTGTGTGTTCAATGTATGTACACACCTTTGGCTTTATATCAAGCTATCATAGGGTAGAAGTACACACCTTATCACTTGGAGTACTAAGTATTCATAATCGCCCGAACCTATATTCAACATTATACTCCATCAGTCACATCCCATTAATTCAACATAAATCCACTACTTACTGAAGAACAACCTATAGTTGCCTTGACTAGATTGATCGGCTGCGATCTGCCTATGTAACTCGAAATTAACGTAGTCCCCTATCCGTATCCAGGCGAAAAGTCCTGAATGGCTGACACCTTACGTCACTTAAACTTGGGAGCCTCTATCCCAACCTCTTTGCTAGAACCCTATTTTTCCATCAACTAATACTTAGCCAGTGATCACACTCTTGAATGAGAGGGAAAAAGAGAAATAAATGGAGAAACCATGGGTTAACGAAAGTATTGGAAAGGATAAAGAAAAATCAGCTTTTAAGAGTGTAGAAACGAAAGAACTTAGAAATATTTAACAAAAGCCGAAGAAGATCTAATTCACTTACCGATTGCGAGATCGCTTGCTAACAAGAAATCAAACCCCCAAAGTGTATGACTCAAATTTTAAATGAAAAAGAAACAGTCGGCTAAGTTGATGAGGGAAGAGGTTCGATTAAAATAGGGAAGAAAAGATCAAGAGTTTGGCTTAAAGAAAAAAGGAGATGATATGCGACTGAAGCACACAAAAACAACAAATGCCCTTACTTGCCCATACGACACACATATATATACTAAATAAATAAATAAATAAATAAAAATACAAACCTACACTCCCCAATCGACTTAAACTCATCCAGTTAAATTCCCTTTAATTTCTCTAATTTTTATCATCATCATATCCACACTTAATCCTCATCCTAATCCCCTTGATTTTAGCCAACAATTCCAATTTGAATTGCATTCAAATTGCTTCCACTGATTAGCAATCCTTCCTTGCGTTGAGTAGCAAAATTAAACTCCCTTTTGCGCATGCCACTACTCGAACTCTAGCCCTCCAACTTCCCAACACACTATTGGCCACTACACCACATCCTATCTTGTGCCACCATTCGGTCACAATTAACTATAAGGCTTATATGCCTAAGCCTCAGTTTTCTTAAAGAATAAAAATTTAAACTTTGTCAGGCCTGGGACTCGAACTTGCAACCTCTCATATCCATAGCATGCTTCTCGCCACTGCACCGCAGGCGCTCTTATGCCATATTCAATCCCTAAGTATTTTTAAGGCCTATTAACTCGCAACCAGGTTATCCTAAAAGTATTTGCTACCATTCAGATCTGAACCCCTAATCTCTTGGCTGTGCCATACGTCCCTTACCACTACGGTACCTATCTTATTTGTGTCGATCTTCCTCCTTAATTAAATATAGAGTCTTTTTGCCGACCTCCAGGTTGTCTAAAAAAAACCCAGAACTTTTGCTCATGCCACGACTTGAACCCAGCATCTCCCCTTACTCCTAACGCCATCATACCGCTTGGCCAAGCACATCCTTTTATAAGGCCTAAACGCTAGTTTCCTTACAAATCATGTGCGCAATAAAAATTTTCGCCAAGGCCAGGACTCGAACCCTGGACTTCCTGCTTACTACCAACACCTTTTGCCACTTGGCCAAGCGTTTCCTTGTGTCAGATTTTACCAGGCCTTATTAATAAGCCTTCCACCTAATGCTTAAGGTCCTTTAGAAAAAATACAAAATTTTTCTAAAACCGTGGATTGAACCCAAGACTTTTTCCACACTACCAACCCTTCCTAAATCACTTAACAATTAAACTAAACATGTAATTCTAAAATATTTAAACACATTTAAGTTATTTAAGCCGCCTTCTAACCAATCCCCAAACTCAAGGCCCATTACTTCTAGGCTCAAAATTCAGGGTGTTACAATTCCTCTCAAGCACATGTTATGATTAGAGTTTAGCCTGAATTGGTAACCCTAATTGAGCTCTTGTGAGCATACACCATATAAAGGGATTTAGCCTGGACTGGTAATCTTGTTATACGACATGTGGCTCGTGAGTGTGTTCCTTGGTTAAGTACCCTAAGGGATACCCTCGATAAGAATTGACAGAGTAATGAATCGTACACCTCGAGTGTATTACTTGAGCTTTCATCAGAATTTCAACAATTCAATAGACATATAACTCTTGACATAGCACAAGAACTTTGAGATGAAATGATAATTACTAGAAAGTATATTGCTTGATGAGCTCAACTATGTTACTTAATTTATATGAATAGTTTGGTGACTAGCATGTTTGATGGAATGTATATGATTAGGCCATTTAGCCAAATGGATTGAAACATAACATTGCATGCCTCGATTTTAATAAACAAGATTGGTAAGTTTAGTTTTAGTTATACGAATTTACTAAGCATGCAATGCTTACTCCTTTTATTTTTCCCCTGTTTTATAGTGCTCGGAAGTTCGTGAAGGTTGGATGATCATGGAGCATCATCACACTATCAACTAGCATCTTGGGTATATTAAATGGAATCATTTTGGTGTAATGGCATGTATAGGGAAACTTGGTATTGGTTGCCTTGATGATATGCCTTGATGAATGATGGATTTGTTCAATTGGAATGCTTGAACTGGTTGGTATTGGTTGTGAGTTTCAAGTGCAGGTTTTTGGGTGATTTTTGGGTGAGAAATGAAGATAGGAAATGGCTTCATTTTTTCCACATGAGCAGACACACGGGCGTGTGTCTAGACCGTATGCGACACACGGCTTGGTAACACGGGCATGTGGTTAGGCCGTGTGTCCCCTACACTCTAATTTTGAGAAATATAATGCTCAGAATTGAGCATATGGGTAGAGACACGGGTGTGTATCCCAGCTGTGTGTGCCACACGGCCTAGAACACGGACGTGTGTCTTGGCCATGTGAAACCTACATCTAATTTGAATTAAATTAAATTAATTAACCACACGGCCTAGCACATGGGCATATGGCATGGTCGTGTGTGCAAGTCAGAGAGTTACACGGGGTTGAACACAGCCTCCAACACGAGCGTGCCCTAGGGTCACAAAGGCGTGTCCCTTGGACCACACGAGCGTGTGAGCCCTACACCCTAGAAGAATTTTGTAATTTAGTAAAAAATTCTTATTGATCCTGATTAAGTCTCGATTCGATTCTAATGCTCATATTGGACTTTTAGGGTCCAATTAAGGGACGTTATGAATAATATTAGTTAATGAATAGTGACTAGCATGAATTAATTAAAAAATATTCTGAATGTTTTGGTAATGCTCTAAAATCGTATTTCATCGACGGTACGAGTTAGGGGTGTTACATTTAGTGGTATCAGAGCTACAATTTAGTCGATTCTTGGATTTAACATAGCCAACACGAGTTTAGCTATACATGTTATTATATAAATTGTGATATTTTGATTACTCTTGATCATTTTAAATGAGTTTTTCATATAGTAATGTCATCCAACCGAGCTAGAGCTAAATCCAAGGAAGCTGAGAGTAATACTTCAACTTCAGTTCAAAGAGTGACCTCTGCGTCTGGTAGTGAAAGGCCCGTGTCTGAGGGCCAAAGTGAGGAGGAAAAATAAGCCTTCTTTCAAATGATGAATGAATGGTTTACACAATACTTGATAACAAACCCCGTTGTACAACGACCTCCCCCACTTGCTCTTCAACCTGTTCCTGAGGTACCACAAGGTGCTGAACATGTTAGAATTGGTAAGCCTCCAATAGATAAAATTCGGAAACATGGGGAAAAAGAATTTAGGGCTACTACAAATGATGAACCAAAAAAGGTTGAGTTCTGGCTTGAAAACACTATTTAGGTTTTTGATGAACTGTCCTGCACACCTGCTGAGTGCCTGAAATGTACAGTGTCCTTACTGAAAGATACGGCTTACCATTGGTGGAATACCATAAATTCAGTTGTACCAGAGAATATTACATGGAAATTTTTCCAGACTGAATTCAGAAAGAAATATGTTAGTTAGAGGCTCATGGATCAGAAAAAGAAAGAATTTTCGGAACTCAAGCAGGGAAGTATGACTGTTTCTGAATATGAACGCGAATTTGTTCGACTGAGTAAGTATGCCAGGGAATAGGTTTTAACCGAAGTCGAAATGTTTAAACATTTTAAAGAGGGCCTGAATGAAGATATCAAGTTGTTAATTGGGATTCTTAAGATAAGAGAATTTGCAGTGTTAGCCGATCAAGCACACAAAGTTGAGGAACTGAGTAAAGAAAAGAAACAAGCCGAAAGAGAGGTTCGAATTTCTAGAAAAAGAACTATGAGTAAGTCACAATCATTTGCTTCTAAGAAATTAAAGAAGTATTATGATTGTATAACCACTTCTATGGTATACTCTAGAAGAGAGCAGGGCTCTCAACAATCTAACCCGAGGTCTTCAACTCCATCTATGAGCAGTGTGGGTAGTGTCAGAAATCCCAAACTAAAATGTAAACATTGCAACAAGTTTCATCATGGGGAATGTCGGTCTGAAGTGGAGCCTATTTTAGATGCGGTTCACTTGACCATTTTCTCAGGGATTGTCCCGAAAGTGTTGAAAAAGGGATAGAACCAGCTCCAAAGCTGAGCAACCCTATTGTGAGAGGCAGGCCACCCCGTTATCCCAGTAATGCTAGTGGTAGTCAAGGTACTACAAAAGATACGATAGTTAGATCTGAGCCACGAGCACTTACGAGGACATATGCTATTCATGCTAGAGAAGATGCTTCTGTGCCAGACGCCGTTACTGGTACATTTTCTCTACTTGATACTGATATTATTGCATTGATTGACCTTGATTCCACACATATATATTGATATATATGCACAAACTTAGTGTCTATTAAAAAAATTATCTGTTAAATTCATTGGATTTGTGGTTAAAGTTTCAAACCCTCTGGGCCAGTGTGTTTTGGTGGGAAAAGTTTGTAAGAACTGTCCGTCGGTGGTAAAAGGTTATTGTTTTTCAGCCGACTTTATGTTATTGCCATTTGATGAATTTGATGTGATCTTGGGAATGGATTGGTTAACCTGATATGATGCAGTGGTAAACTGTAAGCAGAAATATATTATATTGAAAAGTTAGAATGGTGAATTGCTTCGTGTTGAATCGATAACCTAGATGGATTACCTAATGTGATTTCAGCAATATTAGCACATAAATATGTCAGAAAGGGGTATGATGCTTATCTTGCATATGTGATGGATACTAAAGTATCTGAGTCAAAGATTCAATCAGTGCCGGTAGTATGCGAATTCCTTGATGTATTCCCAGAAGAATTGTCTGGTTTACCATCGGATAGAGAAGTAGAATTCTTTATAGACCTTGTTCTGAGAACGACACTGATATCCATAGCAGCTTACAGAATAGCTCCTACTGAGTTGAAAGAGCTGAAAGTACAGTTGCAAGAATTGATAGACAAAGGTTTTGCTCTACCTAGTTACTCACAGTGGGGTACGCCGATTTTATTTGTAAAGAAGAAGGATGGATCGTTGAGGCTGTGTATTGACTATAGATAGCTCAATAAAGTTACAATAAAGAACAAGTATCCATTGCCTCAGATCAATGAATTATTTGATCAGTTAAATCGTGCTAATATATTTTTGAAGATTGATCTCCGTTCTGGTTATTATCAACTACGGGTAAAGGAATTAGATGTACCAAAGACAGCTTTTAGAACCAGATATGGACACTATGAGTTTCTTATGATGCCATTTGGCTTGAAAAATGCACCTATAGTGTTTATGAATTTGATGAACAAAATTGTTAGCCCGTATTTGGATAGATTTATGGTGGTATTTATAGATGATATTTTGGTTTACTCTCGAGATGAAAGTGAACATGCTAAACATTTGAGTATAGTGTTGCAAACCTTGCGAGAGAAATAATTGTATGCCAAATTTAGTAAATGTGAATTTTGACTACAGGAAGTTAGTTTCCTTGGGCATGTAGTATCTGCTGAAGGTGTCTGAGTAGACTCATATAAAATTTTAGCCATTGTAAATTGGAAACCATTTAAGAATGTTTCTAAAGTTTGAAGTTTCCTGGGACTAGCCGGTTATTATTGGAGATTTGTAAAAAGTTTTCCAATGATAGCTTCTCCGATGACTCATTTGCTACAGAAATATGTAAAATTTGAGTGGACTGATAAATGTAAGTAGAGCTTTAACAGATTAAAGGCTTTATTGACAGAAGCACCTGTGTTAGTCCAGCTTGAATTGGGTAAGGAATTTATAGTTTACAGTGATGCATCATTAAATGGTTCAGGCTATATTTTGATGCAAGATGGTAAGGTAGGAGCCTATGCTTCACGACAGCTAAAACCACATGATCTTGAATTGGCAGCCATAGTGTTTGCATTGAAAATCTGGCAGCATTACTTGTTTCGTGAAAAATGTAACATATACACTAATCATAAAAGCCTGAAATATTTGATGTCACAGAAAGATTTGAATTTGAGACAGTGCAGATGGTTTGAATTGCTGAAAGATTATGATCTTGTTATTAACTACCATCCGGGGAAAGCTAATGTAGTGGCGATGCTTTGAGTAGAAAATCCCTATATGCTCTGCGAGCAATGAACACTCGATTGTCATTGTCTGATGATAGTTCGATCATTGCTGAGTTAAAAGCTAGACCAATGTTTTTACAACAAATTTCTGAAGCTCAGAAAAGTGATAGCAAGTTGCAAGTAAGATGGGTACAGAGTGAATCGACTCCTGATTCAGAATTCCAGATTGGGACTTATGGTTGTTTGTTATTCATAGGCAGAGTATATGTACCAAAAGACTTTGAATTAGTACAGAAGATCTTGAATGAAGCTTATAATGGAAACATGTCTATTCATCCTGGTAGTAATAAAATGTAGAACGATCTGAAAAAGTTGTACTGGTGGTCGAGAATGAAACGAGATATTTCTAAGTTTGTATCTAAATGCTTGATATGTCAGCAAGTAAAAGCTGAACATCAGTTGCCTTCTGGACTATTACAGTTAGTTATGATACCAGAATGAAAATGGGAAAGAATTACTATGGACTTTGTATAGGGGCTACCCCTTCCATTTGGGTAATTGTTGATCGGTTGACTAAATCTGCACACTTTATTCCAGTACGTATGGATTTTTCCTTGGATAGATTGGCTGAGTTATATGTTTCTAGGATAGTCAGATTGCATGGAGTGGCTGTCTCCATTATTTCAAGTAGAGATCCTCGGTTTACTTCTCAATTCTAGAGCAAATTGCAAGAAGCTTTGGGTACTCAGCTACACTTTAGCACTGCATTTCATCCCCAAATAGATGGTCAATCTGAACAGGTAATACAGATCTTGGAAGATATGCTTCAGTGTTGTGTACTTGAGTTTGAAGGTAACTAGGAAAGGTATTTGCCACTAGTTGAATTTGCTTATAATAATAGTTATCAGTTTAGTATAAAAATGGAACCATATGAAGCCTTGTATAGTCGCAAATGTAGAACTCTATTATACTGGATAGAACTCGGTGAGAAAAAGTTACTCGGAGTTGACTTGTTCCGAGAGACCGAAGAAAAAGTGAAGGTAATTCGAGATAACCTAAAAGCAACCTCTGATCGACAAAAGTCTTATGCTGAATTGAAAAGAAAAGAAATAGAATTTTAGGTTGGTGACAAGGTATTCTTGAAAGTGTCGTCTTGGAAGAAAGTACCCTGGTTTGGTCGTAAAGGAAAATTGAGTCCACGGTTCATTGGACCATATGAGATTACAAAAAGAATTGGATCGGTTGTGTAACGGCTAGCTTTACCACCAGAGCTTGAACAGATTCATAATGTTTTTCATGTGTCTATGTTACGGCGGTATCGATCTGATCCTTCACATGTTATCTCTCTGACAAAGGTAGAGATCCAGCCTGATATGACATATGGTGAGGAACCAATCAAAATCTTAGCTCAGGAAACAAAAGAGTTAAGAAATAAAAAGGTAGCTTTGGTAAAAGTTCTTTGGCAAAGACATGGCATTGAGGAGGCAACATGGGAACCGGAGGATACATTGAGAAAGCAATATCCGAATCTTTTTATTGGTAAGATTTTCAGGGACGAAAATCCCTAAGGGGGAGAGTTGTAACAGTCTATTTTCAGTGAAATTGGAACCGTGATTTTGGGACCACAAGTTCAATCCAAAATATATTTTATTTTTATTTTACCATATGGCCCGTAATATGATAGAAATGACATGTGAAAATTTTGATATGAAAATTTTATCAATTTAGTGCCTAATTATGAGAAGGACTAAATCCCATAAAATGTGAAAGTTGAATTCTAGTAGCTACGAGGATCAAATAGCTATGGAATTCAAAACTTAAGGTCCTTATATGGTAATTAGACCATTAATAAAAGTATGTAGATTTTTATGGTGACTCATCCATGGAATTATAGAAAAAGACAAGGGACTAAATTGGAAATACCAAAATACTTAATTAATTAAAAGATGAAAAGAAATTATATCATCTTATTTTCATCATCTTCAACCTAAAAACACATGAAAACCCTAGGAGAGAGAAAAGAAGCTTTCAAGGCCTAATTGGGTAAGTTCCCTTGTCTCATTTTTAGTAACTTTTTGTATTTTTAAAATCGGGATAGCTTAATCTCTCTATTTGAAAAGTTATCAAGGAATGAAAATGGGTCATGGATGTATTATGCTAAAAAATTAGAAATTGATGGTAGAAATGAAAGATTATTGATAGATAAACAACTTCTACAAAATAAATTTTAATGAAAATATGATTTAGGGACTAAAATGAAAAGTTGTAAAGTTTGATGAAAAAATCTAAAATTTTATGAACACATGTGTTGGAAAATTTGTAATGGGGCTTTGGTTGGACTTGGAATAGGGAGCAATTTGTACAAGTTTCATTTTCCGGGCCTAGGACGTAAATTGAGTCCGTCTAAGTATGAAATGTATGAAATTCATGATTAAATTCATTTATATAGATCCAGACAACACTAATTCGAGGTTAGATCGAGGAAGGGAAAAGATTTTGGATTAGTAGATTATTACACGAGGTAGAACATGGCCTCTAACTCGAGCATGTAACACCACTAACCCGTATCCGTTGTCGGACTGGGGTTATACGGTGCTACCGATCAGATTATAGTTCAAACAAATATGCATTTCATTTTGCAGATCAAAATTACAACTTATGCATATACAAAACATATGTCACATCATGAACTTCATTGACCGAATATTAGACCTATATAGATATATATATTTTCATATATATAAGTCATACGTATACACCAAATCATACATCAATTGGAATAAATTTTCATTACTAACCCTTTTATCCATGTATGCAGCATTAATGCGTTTGTCTGTGTGAAATTCACATGTTTGCATCATAAATAATTTAAAACATCCATTCAGTTATAAGTAACCCATTTATACATATTTTATAACTTACAATTAACTAAGAATCTATATAGCCATGCATATGCTTTGATTTCTATTCATCAACCACGTGACCTACCTTAGTTCAATTAACATCCAAATAAACATATGGCTGAAACATACTAACAATGCTCATGTATATAATGCGCAACTTACTCCAAAATAAAGACTACACTTAGCATTAATTACATACTAAAAACAACCGACCAAAATGATCATGCAATACATGCAGCACTTACCATTTAGCAACCAAATAATTTAAACTAGCATACATTCATCCATCACTTTAATTATCACATTACACATTTTCGTTCAAAAACTAACTAATATACCTAAAATTACATACATATACGAAGCTTCCATTATCATTTTACCAACAATCAAGCTCAATAAAATGGTTTAACCAAAGACATGTAAAATTAAGACTAAACATAGTGATCAAATTCACATATATGCTGCATACTAGTATTAAACACATCCAAAGCAACCAAACATATTTATGACCAATTTTACCATGCCACATACAAAACCAAAAAAAAAAATCTTAATATAAAATCACATAGCATAATTTATAATTGTTCATAGCATATGGCATCTTGACCAAAATAGACTTAAACCATAACTGAAACTAAACCAGAATCAAGCACGGTAGTTAAGCCATTTTCGCATGGACAATATACAAACATTTTCAAAATAACTAACCGAAAGCCAGCCTATACATGCCATAATTTAAGTTTAGCTTATAAGGTACCAAAACAATAAATAGTGTGATGAACTCGGCTAACGGTCCCTGAGCTTGTAGCTTGACTCTAAAATCTATAAAACAAAGTAAACATAACACACAGAGTAAGCTATCACAACTTAGTAAGTCATAAGCAAATAAATAACCCAATGATGTTATCAAATTAACTAAACTAAACAAGATTATTTTATCATTTCACATTTAGATCCAATCATCTATATATATATTCATATTAAGTATATATAAACATATATAAATATTTCCATTTATATCATCACCTTGACTGAATGTTTATTAGCCAAAATTTACACATTATCATTTAACCTTCAAGGCAGAATATTCATTACATTCCTAGTTCACATACACAAATAAAAAACTCATATGTCTTAATATAATTTCATATACACATGTTAACCATAAAATCGAATATGTATCTCATCATTTATACACATATACATAAGAACTATTCATAACATGCTTACTACTCATTCACAAAACCAAATACACATATCATATACACATATTTTCTTAATTTGCACTTTACAAGATTCATAACAAATAGCCAAGGTTTTTACTTACCTTTTCTCAAGTAGGTGACAAGTTAATTCATACCTGACATATAGCTCATTTTACACATTCGAACTCATTATACCTTTGCCTGATGAGCCATTCAGAATTGGATAGGACACTCGGATAATCACACAAGTCGTACAATGCCAACGTCCCAGACGTGGTCTTACATGTAGTCACATATCAATGCCACTGTCCCAGACAGGGTCTTACTCGTAAACACATATCGGAATCACATATCGATGCCATGGTCTTACTCACACACACATATCAGAATCACATATCGATGCCATGGTCTTACTCACACACACATATCGACATCCTATGTCATGACATATGTATCCTAACTATTCCTAAGGTTCATACAGGGCTTTCAGACGTCGTAACTCGGTCGAAACGAATTCGAAAATGTAGTGACCAACCCTTTTCACAGTCGGCCAGAAAAAATATAAATTCATACATTTCATAACAGCATGTAACTCTAGCATTTAACTACAATTAAACACGTCTATTTGCTTAGAAACTTACCTTGGACGTTATAAACCGGAATAGGGCAGCTAGTCGACAACTTTCGTTTTCCCCAATCCAAATTCGATTTCTTTGGTTCTTGATCTAAACATATTCAAATTAATCTCATTCAAACATATTTTCATTAAATTTAGTCTAAAAATGCATAAATGAGAAATTACCATTTTACCCCTAACATTTACCATTTTTACAATTTAGTCTTTATTGCACAAAACACAAAATACACAAAATTTCAGCATACCCATGTTGAGCTGAAATTTACCCACTCTCAACCCAATCCATATATTTCATTTATTTCATATTTTAGTCCCTCAAATTATTATTTTTGCAATTTAGTCCTAATAACTCAAAATCATCAAAAACTCCAATACAAAATATGTTAATCTAAAACATATCTTTCATACTTCATCATCAAACAACAAAAATCACAAGTTCTCAACAATAGCATAACTGAAAATATTCACCAAAATCAAAAATTCAAGCATGAGTTTTGTAGTACTCAAAGCAACGATCTCAAAAATGTAGAAATCATCAAAAACCAAACAAAAACAAACCTTGATTGAGCTTGAATAAATGCCGAACCCTAGCTTTGTTTCTTTCTTTTTCTTTGTTTTAACTTTCGGCAAGAAGAACAAATGAATATAAAATGAATTTTGATAACTTATGTTTTTAACAAATATATATTATTACTAAATTACTTTTATAACCTTAATGAAATAATAATAAAATTTTATAATATAAGTCCATTACGGTCCCAAAAATATGTTAATGGAATATTTACAACATAAATACTCCAAATTAGAAAGCCATTAGCAATTAAGTCCCCTTTTAGAAATAAGCACCAATTTTCCCTTTTACACGATTAATTCCTTTTATTTAATCGGATACTTAAACGACAAAATTAAATCATGAAAATTTCACAGATATAAATTCACGCAAAATAAACACAGTGAATAATTTTTAAATATTTTTCAGACTCGAATTCGTGGTCCCGAAACCACCGTTCCAATAAGGGTCTAAATCGGGCTATTACAACTCTCCCCCTTAGGGATTTTTGTCCCCGGAAATCTTACCAGTGAATAGGTTTGGATAACGTTCTCTCATTGCATCCTTCGGCTCCCACGTTGCTTCCTCAACTCCGTGTTCATGCCATAGTACTTTAACTAATAGAATCTTCTTATTTCGCAACTCTTTAATAACGTGAGCCAGAATACGAATTGGTTCTTCTTCATATGTCATACCGGGCTTAATCTCAATCTTAGACGGACTAATCACATGTGAAGGGTCAGATCAATATCTACGAAGCATCGAAACGTGGATTACATTGTCGATCTTTTCTAACTCAGGTGGTAACAATAGTTTGTAAGCAACTGGCCCGGTACGCTCTATAATCTCATACGGCCCAATAAATCTCGGACTTAATTTGCCTTTACGACCAAATCTGAGTACTTTCTTCCACAGTGAGACTTTTAAGAAGACTTTATCTCTGATCTGAAACTCTATATCTTTACATTTCAAGTCCGCATATGATTTCTAACGATCTGATGTTGGTTTTAGACTTTCACGGATCACTTTCACTTTCTACTCAATTTCTCTGATTAAGTCAACCCCGTGTATCTTATTTTTATTGAGCTCAGTCCAGTACAATGGTGTACGACATTTACAACCGTACCAAGCCTCATAAGGTGTCATTTTGATACTCGATTGAAAACTGTTATTATACACAAATTCAATCAGAGGTTGGTATCGTTCCCACGTACCTTCGAACTCGAGAATGTAACATCTCAACATATCCTTAAGTATCTGAATGATTCGCTTAGACTAGCCATTTGTTTGCGGATGGAAAGTAGTACTGAAATGTAATTTCGTACCTAGCACATCTTGCACTTTCTTCCAAAACCACGATGTAAATCTCAAATCTTTATCCGAAACAATATATATAAGCACACCATGTAATCTCACAATCTGAGAAACATACAATTCAGCTAGCTTATCAAGTGAGTAGTCTGTACGTATCGGAACAAAATGAGTCGACTTAGTTAATCTATCCACAATAACCCAGATTGCATCTTTCTTGCTCGGTGTCAACGGTAAACCAGATACAAAATCCATAGTAACTCTATCCTACTTCCACTCTGGTATCATAATCGATTGAAGCAATCCAGAAGGTACCTGATGCTCGGCTTTTACCTGTTGACAGATTAAACATTTTGAAACAAAGTCAAAAATGTCTCGTTTCATACCATGCCACCAATAAAGCTGTTTCAGATCATTATACATTTTTGTACTACCTGGGTGAATAGATAACTGACTGCTTTGAGCTTTATTCAAAATCATCTGAATCAACTCTAAATTTCTTGGGACACATATCCAGTTTCTGAACCTCAAACAACCCTCAGCATCAAATCTGAATTCTAAATTAGCATCTGTATCACATTGAGCTCGTTTTTCTAATAATTCATTATCAACCTTCTGGGCATCGTAAATTTGTTGAACAAATAACGGTCTAGCTTTCAATTCAGCTATTATCAAACCATCACCAGACATGGCCATGTGCGCATTCAGTGCACACAAAGTAAACAGTGATTTTCGACTTAAAGCATCAGCAACCACATTAACCTTTCCCATGTGATAGTCAATCACAAGCTCATTGTCTTTTAGTAATCCTAACCATCACTATTGTCTCAAATTCAGATCTTTTTGAGTCATCAAGTATTTCAAACTTTTGTGATCAGAATAAACATGACATTTTTCACCAAACAGATAGTGGCACCATATTCTCAATGCGAACACAATAGCTGCTAATTCTAAGTCGTGTGTCGGATAGTTCCTTTCATGTGGCTTTAACTGTCTGGAGGCATAAGCTATAACTCTGCCTTCTTGGATCAAAACACAACCCACACCATTTAAAGATGCATCATTATAAATAACAAATTCTTTACCTAATTCTGGCTGAACTAGCACTAGAGCTTCGATCAAAAGGGCTTTCAACTGATCAAAGCTTTTCTGGCACTTCTCTGACCATTCCAACTTAACATCTTTCTGTAACAGCTTCGTTATCGGGGTTGCAATCATAGAGAAACCTTTCACAAACCGTCTATAGTAACCAACAAGTCCCAGAAAACTTCGAACTGTAGAAACATTTCTTAGATGTTTCCAGTCGAGAATAGTTGAAATTTTGCTCGAATAAACTCGAATAGTGATGCTGATACAACATGACCCAAAAAACTGACTTCACTTAACCAGAACTCACATTTACTAAATTTTGCATACAACTGCTTATCTTGCTTAGCCTGTAACACAAGTCTCAAATGTTCGGCATGTTCAGCTTTATCACGAGAGTAGATCAAAACGTCATCTATAAACACAACCACGAACCGATCCAGATACGGTCTGAAGATCCGATTCATCAAATCCATGAAAACACCAGGTACATTAATGAGTTTGAAAGGCATAACTAAAAACTCATAATGTCCATACCACGTTTGAAAAGCAGTCTTTGGCACGTCAGAGTCTTTAACTCACAACTGATAGTAGCCTGATGTCAAATCTATCTTCAAAAACGCTATAGCCCCTTTCAGCTGATCAAACAAATCATCAATCCACTGCAATGCATATTTATTCTTTATAGTCACCTTATTGAGCTACCTATAATCAATTCACATTCTCATAGTTCCATCTTTCTTTATTCACAAACAGTAATGGTGTACCCTAAGGAGAGAAACTCAGTCATGTGAAACCTCTATTTTTCAGCTCTTACAACTGAGCTTTCAATTCTTTTAATTCTGTTGGTGCCATTTTGTAAGGAGCTATGGTTATTGGAGTTGTCCTAGGCATTAACTCAATACCAAACTCTACCTCCTGAATAGGTGGAAAACCCGGTAATTCTTCAAGAAATACATCTGGATACTCACATACAACTGGTACTGATTCAATGTTTCTTTCAACCACTTTACTGTCAAGCACGTAGGAAAATAAGCTTCACACCCTTTTCTCACATATTTCTGAGCTAGCATGAAGAGATTACTACTGGTAACCCATTCAAGTCATTAGATTCAATCTGGATAATCTCATCATCCTGGCACTGTAAATCAATAGTGTTTTTTTTTGCGGTTTACAACAGCATCATGCAAAGTCAACCAGTCTATACCCAAAAATGTTGTCGAACTCATCAAATGGCAACAGCATCAAATCAGCAGAAAAGCATGAATCTCGAACCATCAAGGGACAATTCTTACACGCTTTGTCAACCATTACACACCGGTCTAAGGGGTTTGACACTCTAATCACAAACTCAGTAGCTCAACAAGCAGAGTCTTGCTGAGTACTAAAGTCTCACAGACATAAGAATGAGTTGAACCAGGATCAATCAATGCAATTACATTAGTATCATAAAGAGTGAATGTAACAGTAATGACATCTAGGGATAAAGCCTCCTCGCATGTGCATATAGCATAAGTTGTGGCAGGTGCACGAGCCTCAGATTTGTTTGCTATATCTTTAATTCCTCTCTGACTGCCACTCACCTTACCTGCATTTCTCGATGGTCTACCCCGTGTCGCAGTATTACCCGATTTCGTGTTCTGCACTAGATTCTCTTCAGCTAACCTTGGGCAATCTCGAATATAATGATCTGTCGATCCACATTTAAAATAGGCTTGGTCATGCAATCTGCAACTACCGGGATGTCGTTTACCATAGTGTTTACACATAGGTTGATTTGATCTGACATTCCCCACACTAGCTACTGAGGTAGCTCTCGAGCTCATAGGTGGTCTATTCTAATCTCGTCTGGTGTAAGCCAAAGTGGCTCTAGAATGACTGAAATCATCTCTAAACTTCTTTGGTGTTAACTGAATTAACTTATTGAATGATCTCTTATGCGAGTCTCTAGCTTCAAAATCAGCTTTTCTTTTCTTTTTCCCTAGCTCTTCAGCTTTGCAGGCTCGCTCAATAAGTACCACAAACTCTTTTATCTCAAGTATGCCAACTAACAGTTTAATATCTTCATTCAGCCCATCTTCAAATCTTTTACACATTATAGCTTTGGTCGAAACACACTCTTGGGCATACCGACTGAGTCTCACAAATTTCTGCTCATACTCTATCACGATCATCCGACCCTGTTTTAGCTCTAGAAATTCTTTTCGCTTCTAATCAATGAATCTATTGCTGATATATTTCTTACGAATCTCTGTCTGAAAGAATTCCCAAGTCACCAACTCTCTCGGAACCACTGATACTAGGGTATTCCACCAATGATATGCTGTGTCTCGAAGCAAAGATATGTCACATTTCAAACATTCATCTGGGGTACAGGACAACTCATCAAACACATTGATAGTATTATCAAGCCAGAACTCAGCTTGCTCAGCATCATCATCATCAGTAGCTTTAAATTCTTCAGCCCCATGTTTTTTGATATTATCAATAGGTGGCTTATACAATCTCAATGGATCACTTACTTGAGGTACAGCAGGAGTCGAGGATGGATTAGTCAGGGGTAGAGGTTGTTGTATAGTCGGGTTAGTCCGGATATACTGAGTAAACCAGTCATTCATCATTTGGTAAAAGGCTTGTCTAGCCTCTCCTTCATGGTTACTCGAAATCGGTCGAGAATCAATTGGCGCTGTCCCTTGCACGGGAGCAAGCACTACACTCTCGACATCATTAGCTACAGCTCTGTCAGTATCCATTTACTATATGAAAACACATTTTCAAATGTCAAAATTCATCACACTATCACAGTATATAATATGGCCTGTATAGTAAGACTCACACACGCTACGTTAGTCCTAGAATCGACTAAACCTTAGCTATGATACAAATAAAATGTAACACCCATAGCCCGTATTCGTTGCTAGATTGGGGTTATACGGTGCTACCGATCATATTACAGTTTAGACAAATATGCATTTCATTTTACAGATCAAAATTACAACTTATGCATATACAAAACATATGTCACATCTTTAACTTCATTGGCCGAATATTAGACCTATATATATATAATATATATAAGTCATACGTATACACCAAATCATACATCAATTGGAATAAAAATTCATTACTAACCCTTTTATCCATGTATGCGGCATTAATGCCTTTGTCTGTGTGAAATTCACTTGTTTGCATCATAACATAATTTAAAACAAGCATTCGGTTATAAGTAACCCATTTATACATATTTTATAACTTACAATTAACTAACAGTCTATATAGCCATGCATATGCTTTGATTTCTATTCATCAACCACGTAACCTACCTTAGTTCAATTAACATCCAAATCAACATGTGGTTGAAACATGCTAACAATGCTCATGTATATAATGTGCAACTTACTCCAAAATAAAAACTACACTTAGTATTAACTACATACTAAAAACAACTGACCAAAATGATCTTGCAATACATGCAACACTTACCACTTAGCAACCGAATAATTAAAACTAGCATACATTCATCCATCACTTTAATTAACACATTACATATTTTCCATCAAAAACTAACTAATATACCAAGTATATATATTATGCTATTATTCTATCATAGCTGAACCTTATTATCTAAAATTACATACATATATGAAGCTCCCATTATCATTTTACCAACAATGAAGCTCAATAAAATGCTTTACCCAAAGACATGTAAAATTAAGACTAAACATAGAGATCAAATTCACATATTTTATCCATATTTTATCCCATGCTGAGCACATCTATGGATGATTTCTCCTTAGATTTGGTGAATTCGATGCTGTTAATTCTTTAATTTCATGTTTTATACTTAGGTGAGCATAAGAGAGTAAAAAGAGCGAGAAACGAGCCAAAAAAGGAGAAAATAGACCCACGTGAGAAATCAACACCGCTTGGACTTCCTCACACGGGCGTGGCACACGGCCGTGTCCATTTGGCAGGATCGAAGCACAACTTACACGGGTAGACTACACGCCCGAGCCTATTCAACAGCCTTCACCACGGGCTGGAGTAATCGCACACGGGCGTGTCACATAGGCATGTCCCTGCCAATCCCAAGTATAGTCTTATCCGGAAAAGGCCATTTTTGAGGGCTCTTAGGCATTCTAAATCCTATTTAAACACCGTAGGAGGCACTTAGAAGAGACACACAGAGTAGGAGGCAAGGAATTACTCAAGAGAAGCTGATTGATCCATCTCAGAAGTCAGATTCATTGTCAAGACTGAAGATCTCCCTTCAATTCTCATTCAAGGGTTTTGGGTTTTCTTTATGTTTTGTTATATTTATTCTTTTGAGATGTTTTCTTTCATAATTATGAACTAAACCCCTAAATACCTAAGGGGAATGAAACCTAAGACAGATCTTGTTATTATTATCTGAATTGTATGATAAATATTTGACTTGTTCTTAATTATGTGTTCTTAATTCTTGTTTTAATTTTCCAGGATATTGATTCAAGTTAATGCTCTTATTCAGAGGAGTAAAAGACCCTGTCTAAGAGTAAATTTGTCATAATTAGGCGGAGTTGATTGCACGCCTAGAGATAGGGTGATAAAATTTAACCGGATTAGGGTGAAACCTAATAAGGGGATCCATATATCGAGTTAATGCAACACTAGGGCATTAATTAGAAAGAGATTTCAATTAATCGACCTAGGGTTAGACGTTATTAGTCTCGAGAGAGATAATAATATAACTTAAGGATTCCTACAGATCAAGTCAAATGAATAAATCGTCTGATTTAGAGTCAAATAACAAGTGAAGTCTAGGTGGATTTTTCCTTGGGCATTGTCTTAATCAATCGAGTTCTCCCAAAAGCTTTTCCCAATTTTCTCTCTGTGCACCCTTAGTTTAGTTAATTAGTTTAGATAAACAAATCCCTTAATTTTTAGGCTAGATAATAAAAAGGAAGTAATTACTAGTACTCTTGGTTCCTTTGGATTCGACAGTCCAGTCTTGCTAAAGCTATACTACTGTTCGATAGGTACACTTGCCTTCATCGTGATAATAGTTAGTTTCAAGAACGATTAATTATAAATTTTTAAAACCTATCGTGAATATCACGTATCAAGTTTTTGGCACTATTGCCGGGGAACTAAGATATTAGGAACACTCGATTTTTATTACTTTAGCCATTTTACTTTATTTGCAATTTAAATTTTTATTTTCTTTTCTAATTTTTCTTTTATTCGTTCCTGGCAAGTTTTTATAGTGTATGACTAGAAGTAACCCGTCAGGACCATTACTGTTTGATAGTAAGATCGATCGCACAGTTTGCATAAACTGAAGAGAAATAAGGAAAAGTTTACGATACACAGAGGAAGAACAAGAGGACGACACTTCAACCAGAATCGAGAAGATGGCTGAAAACTATGAAAATCCGCTACCTCCTGCGATTGGCGCTTATCCAGTAAATCAGAATCCTGCTTTGCGTACTATGTATAATTATTCTAAACCTTCTTTAACAGGAACTGAATCGAGCATAGTTAGGCCTGTTGTTGCTGTGAATAATTTTGAACTAAAACCTAACACTATTCAAATGATCCAAAAGTTTGTTCAGTTTGATGGTTTACAGGACGAGGACCCAAACGCTCATTTGGAAAATTTCTTAGAGTTTTGTGACACTTTTAAAACCAATGGCGTTTCTTATAATGCCATTCACCTTCGGTTTTTTTCCTTTATCGTTCAGGAATAAGGTTAAACAGTGGTTGAACTCGGTACCACGAGGGTCAATCACTACTTGGGAACAAATGACCGAAAAGTTTTTATTAAAATATTTTTCGCTGGCTAAAATGACCAAATTACATAATGATATCTCCTCTTTTGTGTAGATGGATTTAGAAACACTATATAATGCATGGGAGAGATACAAGGACCTTTTGTGAAGGTACCCTCACCATGGGTTACCACTCTCGCTACAAGTTCAAACATTTCACAATGGCTTGAATCCTTCGACTCGACGATGATTGACACGGCCGCTGGTGGAACTATAAATAATAAGATACCTAAGGATGCTTATGAATTTATAGAAGAGATGTCACTGAATAATTATTAGTGGCAAGTTATGAGGACAAAACCAACAAAAACAGCCGGCGTTTTTAACGTCAGTTCAGTCACCATGCTCTCTAATCAAGTAGAACTTTTGAATAGAAAGATGGACGATTTTCTTGGTTCTTCACAGGTTCACCCAATAATGCAATGCGAAGCAAGTGGAGGTGGATCAAGTAATTCGGAATACCCACCCTATGGCCACAACATGAAGAACGAGCAGTTAAATTACATGGGTAATAATCCTCGATTTCAAAATAATCCTTATAATAATACTTACAATGCAGGTTGGATGAACCACCCAAATTGCTCATGGGGAGGCCAAGGGAATCAAAGACCACCACCTCCAAGCTTCCAACAACCACCCTACCAACTAGAGAAAAAGTCGAACCTTGAGGAGATGCTAACAAAATTCACCTCAGTGTCAGAAACTTATTTTTAGAATACCGAGATAGCATTTAAGAATCAACAAGTGTCGATCTAAGGGCTCGAAATTCAGATAGGATAGCTCGCCAAATTAATATCCAAACGACCACAAGGAAGTCTACCTAGTAACACTGAACCCAACCCAAAAGAGCACGTGAAAGCAGTTACACTAAGGAGTGGGAAAGTGTTAGCTAAATCTGAAAAGAAGCCACCACAAAAAGCTGACAGAAAGGAGGTCGAACCCGAAAACAATGAAAATCTAATGCCAAAAGAATATAAACCACCAATCCCATAACCAGCAAAGTTGAAGAAAAACTACATGGATGCGCAATTCGGTAAATTTCTTGAACTTTTTAAACAACTGCATATTAACTTACCTTTTGTTGAAGCTATATCGTAGATGCCTACATATGCAAAATTTTTAAAGGAGCCTCTAACAAACAAAAAGAAGTTTGAAGACTTAACTATAGTGGAACTTAATAAGGAGTGCTCAGCAATACTCCAAAATAAACTGCCAACCTAACTAAAAGATCCAGGAAGTTTTTCTATTCCCTGCTTAATTGGTAGTTTGAATGTTGATAAAGCACTAGCTGATTTAGGCGCCAACATTAATTTGATGCCATATAAAATGTTTAAACAACTTGGTCTTGGGGAACCTAAACTCACTAGGATGAGTATTCAATTAGCTGATAGATATATTAAATATCCTAGGGGAATTATCGAGGACTTACTTGTAAAAGTAGATAAATTTATATTCCCTGTTGATTTCATTGTGCTTAACATGGATGAAGATGTTAAGGTGCCTTTAATCTTAGGTTAGCCATTTTTAGCCACTGCTAGGGCTGTAATTGATGTGGGTGATGGTAATTTGGTACTTAGAGTAGGTGACGAAGAGATTATTTTTAAAATTTATGATGCCATGAGATTTTCTAGGGAACAGGATGACTCATGTTATTTTATCGACTCTAGTGATCATGCTACTCAAGATTCTTTTCAAGAAATCGTACACAAGGACACGATGAACTGTGTCTCGCCCAAGGAGAGGGGGTGGATGATGATTCTGAGATAGGAACCAAACTAAACTCCAATGAAACCTCCCCAAAATTAGCAGAATATGAGGGAATTAAGGTAAAAGATGAACTTAAGCAAAAACTCTCTATTGAAGAACCTCCCAAACTGGAACTTAAACAATTGTTGAATCACTTGGAATATGCACTCCTTGGAAATAATGATACATTACCGGTAATTATTGCATCCAACTTGCAACCCAAGGAGAAAGATAAACTACTCCAAGTATTAAGAGAGCATAAAAGGGCCATAGCTTTGAAAGTTTCTGACATTAAAGGGATCAGCCCTTCTTTTTGCACCCATAAAATTTTAATGGAAGATAAATATAAACCATGCGTGCAATCCTAAAGACGATTGAACCCGAACATGAAGGAAGTTGTTAAAGCTGAGGTAATTAAACTCCTAGATGCTAGAATTATTTATCTTATTTTTGACAGTTCTTGGGTGAGTCTAGAGCAGGTTGTTCCTAAGAAGGGAGGCATGACTGTTATAGCCAATGAGGAAATTGAATTAATCCCAACAAGGATAGTCACAAGTTGGAGAGTGTGCATTGATTATAGGAAGCTAAATGATGCCACAAGAAAAGATCACTTCCCCCTTCCATTCATTGACCAAATGTTGGAAACATTGTTGGGGCACATGTACTTCTGCTTTTTAGAAGGACTCTCTGGCAATTTCCAAATCCCAATAGATCTTGAAGATCAAGAAAAGACGACATTTACATGTCCACATGGTACGTTTTCTTATTGTAGAATGTCTTTTGGATTATGTAATGCTCCTTCTACTTTTCAGCGTTGCATGGCCATTTTTGACGAACTCGTAGAATACGTCATGGAGGTATTCATGGATGATTTCTCGGTTTTCGGCAACTCTTTCCATCTTTGCCTCAAAAACTTACAACGAGTGTTAATAAGATGTGAGGAAACAAACATTGTGCTTAATTGGGAAAAATGTCACTTTGTGGTTCAAGAAGGTATTGTGTTATGACATAAAATTTCTAGCAGAGGGATTGAAGTTGATAAATCTAAAATTGAAACAATTGAAAAACTACGTCCCCCTAATTCGGTTACGGCTATTAGAAGCTTTTTAGGACATGCTGGGTTTTATAGAAGATTTATTAAAGACTTTTCTAAAATAGCTAAGCCTTTGACTAAATTACTAGAAAAAGATGTACATTTTAATTTCGATCAGGAGTGTTTAGAAGCATTTAATACTTTAAAGGATAAATTGACTAAAGCTCCAAATATAATTGCACCTGATTGGAATTTACCTTTTGAACTAATGTGTGATGCGAGTGATTTTGCAGTAGGAGTACTTTTGGGGCAGTGAAGAGATAAACATTTTCAACCTATTTATTATGCTAGCAGAACTTTGATAGCTGCACAAGAAAACTACACCACCACGGAGAAAGAGCTGCTACCTGTGCTTTTTGCATTCGATAAATTTAGGCCATATTTAATATTGTATAAAGTTGTCGTTTATACTGACCATTCCGCCCTTCGCCACCTTTTGACTAAAACTGATGTAAAATCTCGACTCATTCGATGGATCATATTATTGCAGGAATTTGACTTGGAGATTAAGGATAAGAAAAGAGCTAAAAATCTCGCGGCTGACCATCTCTCCAAGCTTGAAAACTCAAGTACCAAAGAGCCAGATGACATTGAAATAAATGATTCATTCCCTAAAGAATAGTTTTTACTATATCTCATTCTAAGGTACATTGGTTTGCAGATATTGCAAATTTTTTAGCCGCTAACATTATCCCAAAAGGGTTGACACATCAGCAAAAGAAGCGATTCTTCACTGATACGAAAAACTACTTCTAAGACCCTTTTCTTTTCCATAAATGTGCAGATCAAATCATTAGGAGATGCGTTATAGAGACAGAAGCATTTAAAATCTTGGAACATTGCCACTCAGGACCGACTGGAGGACATTACGGTGGAAATAAAACCTCACATAAGGTCCTCGAATCAGGTTTTTATTGGCCCACTCTATTCAAAGACGCCAACAGGTATGTCACTTCTTGTGACAAATGTCAAAGGACAGGTAATATATCCAAACGTGATGAAATGCCTCACACATATATGCTCTCATGTGAAATATTTGACATTTGGGGTAACGACTTCATGGGTCCATTCCCTAGTTCATTCGGGAATAAATACATCTTAGTAGCTGTTGATTATATGTCCAATTGGGTTGAAGCCCAAGCTTTGCCTACTAATGATGCTGGAGTAGTGGTACGATTCCTTAAGAAACTTTTCTCTCAATTTGGTACACCTAGAGCAATTATCAATGATAGGGGTACTCATTTTTGTAACGCCCAATTTGACAAGACCCTTAAGAAATACATAGTTCATCACAGAACAGCTACCCCTTATTAGCCTCAAACTAGTGGCCAAGTCGAAGTAGCGAACCGAGAGCTTAAACGTATCCTAGAAAAGACAGTTGAATTAAAAAGGAATGATTGGACGATGAAAGTAGATGATGCTTTATGGGCTTATAGAATTGCTTTTAAGACTCCCATAGGAACATCATCTTATAGACTTGTTTATGGGAAAAGTTGTCATCTACCGTTTGAGTTAGAACACAAGGCATTCTAGGCTATAAAATTTCTAAACCTTGACCCCAAACTTGCAGAAGAAAATAGGTTGATGTAGTTAAACGAGTTAGATGAGTGACGAGCCAATGCATATGAAAATTCGCGCCTATACAAGGAAGCAACGAAGCGCTGCCACGACGCCCGTTTGAAGTAATGAAGACAATTTGAAGTTGGAGATCTTGTCCTGTTATATAACTCGAGGCTCAAATTGTTTCATGGAAAGCTTAAATCATGATGGTCAGGTCCTTTCGTAGTTCAAATTATGTTTCCATATGGCACAGTAGAGGTAAGTCATCCATCACAAGGCACTTTTAAGGTAAATGGACATCGTCTCAAAATTTATAACGGTGAGAATTTCAAAGACGATAAAGAGGAGCTAGGACTCCACGAAGTTACCTAAATATACCCACAAGGTAGAGTCGAGTTTAGGCAATACATAAGCGCTTCTCGAGAGGCAACCCAAGCACTAACGGTGTTAATTTCTTTAAATTTTAGTCTTCAACATTTAATTCACTAACTGAGTCACTGAACACAGGATATCGAGAACCACATAGCCAGGCACACGGGCTTGCCGTAGGCCGTGCACATACCACAGGAGGCAATACGGCCGAGCGAAATGGCCCTTTGAAAGCAAAGAAAAAAATTTTCCCCAACACGGGATCCGGTAAGTTGCCACGACCGTGCGGCATGGCCTTGGGCAATCCTACCAAATTAACACGGGCGTGCGACACGACTGTGCCCACCGATCGTGGTTGAGCCTGTCAAAATAACAAGGGTGTGCACCTACATACATGGGCGTGAGAGAAGCGAACGAAGAATGACAAGGCCATGCAACATGGTCATGTGTACCAATGCGCCCAATTTCGAAAACCACGAGATGCACGAGCTGAAATAAGGGCACACGGGTGTGCCCCACGACCGCGTGCCCCAATTTCTTTATAAACACCTATTATTTTTATCTTTATATTTTGAAATTACTTTTTATTTCCTTTTAATACTATTTTATCTTGAGATTTTATAATTTTTATTCGGTTATTTCTTTACGAGTAATTATGCTTCTTTATATTTCCTAAATAGTTCCTGATTCTATCACAGTTATAAGGAGCTCCAAAGCTCAATATTACTTAGGAACTTACAACTCCATTGGAAAAGGTTCTCCATAACTACCAAGTCTTGCCCGTCCACCACGATAACCTCTTCGCTGGACAATGTGGTTGTGGAACCCAACCTCTACCACCACCAGAGTATCCTCCTCCACTCTTATCATTGCCTTGGTCGATTATTCTTCATAACTCCAATTCAAGGAGTTCATTCATCATTCAGGAAGTTTCACTTCTCTCCTTATCTTATAATTATATATCTATATTTTTCAATATATCTATCTTTGTACATTGAGGACAATGTACATCTTAAGTGTGGAGGGGTCTTTTATATCATTATCAGAAATCCCTGAATTTTGTCTTGTTCTCATGTGATCTTCTCATACCACTATTAGAATGAATTTTGATTAAGTTATGATTTTTATTGATATGTCTTGAATTAAAACATAGGCATTTATGCATTGATTGTTTAAACTTTAAGACATTAGGGAATCAAGAATGAAAAGTTGATTTTTGAAGAATTAAAAACTTTTAGGTTATTTCCCTAAGTTTAGGTATTATCTTGAAATGAAATTCACAAGTTTAAACATAAAAAAGTCATAATTTTTGTGAGATCTTGAGCCTTTTAAAGCATATTTTATTTCTTTCATGATCACTTTTATTATGAGTGCGTCAATATTGATTTGTTATTCTAGAACTTGCTTGATTATGCATGTCAAGACCACACCATTTGATTTGATATGTCAAGATGATAAAGGCACTTAGGTTTAACTCACTCACTCCACAAAAAGCCTACCTTCATAATTAACCCTTAGTGAACCCCTTTGAACCTAACAAGCCATTAATTGATTTACCCTCAATGTTAACCCATAACCCATTATTGTTGAAATCCCCTAATTTGATCACTATTTTTGTCGAGATTTGATTTGAATTTATTTCTTAGCTATGTTTTATTCTTTGTTGCAATAATTAAGTTCTATGTTATTTGACTTGTTCTTAAAAAAATAATAATTACATACATATTTATTGATAGTAATTCGTCATTTTTGAGCTTAAAGTATTAGTTCCATATTCTGAGAAGAAGCTCACTTGTATTCAACTGATGGCTAGTTATTTTTTTAGCTAGGTAATTTTTCAATTTCATCTTGATTCTAACCTTTTCTTTCAGCTTGTGACCACACCCCCTAAGCAAAGCCACATTACAACCCTCTAAAGACCTTTTTGATTGATGTATCATCTCAATATATAGTGGTGGAGATTTGATTTTCAAGCAAGCCTATGGTAATAACTTTTCATATTAACTAATAAGTGCTTTATTTGATTTCCTTAAACACCTCGAGTGATTTGAGTGAATCTTTAGTGAGGATGTTAAACTCTATGATATTTTGATCAAAGGTAATCACTTAGATGAGGGGAGACACCTATGTTTTCGTGATAAAATGCTCAACTTAGAATGTTTGAAACTTTGATATACTTTTAGTTGAATTTTCAAAGTATGCATACTTATGGATTATTTTGAGATATTATTGATAGGGATTATAAATTGAGAAGAATTTATTTTGATTGTAAATTGAAGATTTTGCTTGAGGACAAGCAAATGCTTAAGTGCGGGGGTATTTGATAAACTGTAATTTATACATATTTTTATCCCATGCTTAGCACATTTATGGATGATTTCTCCCTAGATTTGGTGAATTCGATCCTCCTAATTCTATAATTTTATGTTTTATACTTAGGTGAGCATAGGAGAGTAAAAAAAGCGAGAAACAGGTAGAAAACAGAAAAAATAGACCCACGTGGGAAATCGACACGGCCTGGACTTCCTCACACAGGCGTGGCACACGGTCGTGTCTATTTGGAAAGATCGAAGCATGACTTATACGGGTAGACTACACACCCGTGCCTATTCAACAGCCTTGACCATGGGCTGGAGTAATCGCACACGGGTGTGTCCCTACCAATCCCAAGTATAGTTCTATTCAGAAAAGGTCACTTTTGAGGGTTCTTAGGCATTCTAAAGCCTATTTAAATATCAGAGGAGGCACTTAGAAGAGACACACGGAGTAGGATGTAAGGAATTACTCAATGGAAGCCGATTGATCCAACTCATAAGCCGAATTCATCGTCAAGACTGAAGATCTCCCTTCAATTTCCATTTAGAGGTTTTGGGTTTTCTTTATGTTTTATTATCTTTATTGTTTTGAGATGTTTTCTTTCATAATTATGAACTAAACCCCCTAAATACCTAAGGGAAATGAAACCTAAGACAGATCTTGTTATTATTATCTGAATTGTATGATAAATATTTGACTTGTTCTTAATTTTGGTTTTAATATTCCAAGATATTGATTCAAGTTAATGCTCTTATTCAGAGGAGGAAAAAACCATGTCTAAGAGAAAATTTATCGTAATTAAGTGGAGTTGATTGCACGCCTAGAGATATGGTGATAAGATTTTGCCGGATTAGGGTGAAACCTAATAAGGGGATCCATAAATCGAGTTAATGCAACACTAGGGTGTTAATTAGAAAGAGATTTCAATTAATCAACCTAGGGTTAGACGTTATTAGTCTCGAGAGAGATAATAATATAACTTAGGGATTCCTACGGATCAAGTCAAATGAATAAATCGTCTGATTCAAAGTCAAATAACAAGTGAAGTCTAGGTGGATTTTTCCTTGGGTATTGTCTTAATCAATCGAGTTCTCCCAAAAGCTTTTCCCAATTTTCTCTCTGTGCACCCTTAGTTTAGTTAATTAGTTTAGATAAACAAATCCCTTAATTTTTAGGCTAGATAATAAAAAGGAAGTAATTACCAGTACTCTTGGTTCCTTTGGGTTCGACAATCCGGTCTTGCTAAAGCTATACTACTGTTCGATAGGTACACTTGCCTTCATCGTGATAATAGTTATTTTCAAGAAAGATTAATTATAAATTTTTAAAACCTATCGTGAATATCATGTATCAAAACACATCCAAAGCAGCCAAACATATTTATGACCAATTTTACCATGCCACATACAAAACCAAAAAAAAGCAATCTTAATATAAAATCACATAGCATAATTTTTAATTGTTCATAGCATACGGCATCTTGACCAAAATAGAATTAAACCATAGCTAAACCAAAACCAAAATCAAGCAAGGTAGTTAAGCCATTTTCGCATGGCTAATATACAAACATTTTCAAAATAACTAACCCCAAAGCCAACCTATACATGCCATAATTTAAGTTTAGCTTATAAGGTACCAAAACAGTAGATAGTGTGATGAACTCGGCTGACGGTCCCTGAGCTTGTAGCTTAACTCCAAATTCTATAAAACAGAGTAAGATATCACAACTTAGTAAGTCATAAGCAAATAAATAACCCAATGATGTTATCAAATTAACTAAACTAAACCAGATTATTTTATCATTTCACATTTAGATCCAATCATCTATATATATTCATATTAAGTATATATAAATATATATAATTTTTTTCATTTATATCATCTCCTTGACCGAATGTTTATATAGCCAAAATTTACACATTATCATTTAACCTTCAAGGCAGAATATTCATTACATACCTAGTTCACATTCACAAATACAAAACTCACATGTCTTAATATAATTTCATATACATATGTTAACCATATAACGAATATGTATCTCATCATTTATACACATATACATAAGAACTATACATAACATGCTTACTACTCATTCACAAAACCAAATACACATATCATATACACATATTTTCTCAATTTGCTCTTTAACAAGATTCATAACAAATAGCCTAGGTTTTTACTTACCATTTCTCAAGTTGGTGACAAGTTAATTCATACCAAATATATAGCTCATTTTACACATTCGAACTCATTATACCTTTTCCTAATGAACCATTCTGAATTGAATAGGACACTCAGATAATCACACAAGTCGTACAATGCCAGCGTCCAAGACGTGGTCTTACATGTACTCACATATCGATGCCACTGTCTCAGACAGGGTCTTACTCGTAAACACATATTGAAATCACATATCGATGCCATAGTCTTACTTGCACACACATATCGAAATCCTATGTCATGACATATGTATCCTAACTATTCCTAAGGTTCATACAGGGCTTTCGGACGTCGTAACTCGGTCGTAATGAATTCGAAAATGTAGTAACCAACCCTTTTCACATTCGGCCATAACAAATATAAATTCATACATTTCATAACAGCATGTAACTCTAGCAGTTAACTATAATTAAACACGTCTATATGCTTATAAACTTACCTCGGACGTTATAAAACGGAACAGGGAAGCTAGTCGACAACTTTCGTTTTCCCCTGATCCAAATCTGATTTCTTTGGTTCTTGATCTAAACATATTCAAATTGAGCTCATTCAAACATATTTTCATTAAATTTAGTCCAAAAACACATAAATGAGAAAATTACCATTTTACCCCTAAATTTACCATTTTTACAATTTAGTCCCTATTGCACAAAACATAAAGTACACAAAATTTCAGCATACCCATATTGAGCCAAATTTTACCCACTCTCAAACCAATCCATATATTTTATTTATTTCACATTTTAGTCCCTCAAATTATTATTTTTGCAATTTAGTCCTAATAACCCAAAATCATCAAAAACTCCAATACAAAATATGTTAATCTAAAACATATCTTTCATATTTCATCATCAAACAACAAAAATCACAAGTTCTCAACAATGGCATAACTCAAAATATTCACCAAAATAAAAAATTCAAGCATGGGTTTTGTAGTACTCGAAGCAACAATCTCAAAAACGTAGAAATTATCAAAAACTAAACAAAAACGAACCTTGATTGAGCTTGAATAAATGTCGAACCCTAGCTTTGTTTGTGACAGCCCAAAGTTAACCCTAGTCGGGAAGTGGTTTCGGGACCGCTAAACCGAGTCACCGAAATGTTTGAATGTGATACTTATTGTCTAGAATATGTAATTATGAATGTGTGAAAATTTCAAGCTTCAATTTGGTTGATTTCATGTGAATTTAGTCAATAGGACTTATGTGAGAAAATTCTAAAATGTGATAGGTCAATGTGTGAGGACCTATTAGTGCATGTGGACAAAGGGGGGACTTGCATGTCAAATTCCCCCCTACTAGTAGTGGCCGGCCATGACAAGCATGGTAGACCAAGTTTGATGGCCAAGACATGTCATAGACATGTTTTGTTGGTGCATCATGGGTGGAAAAAAATAAAATAATAGGCATGGAAATTAAATAATGAAAAGGAGTATGATGAATACACAAAAAAAAAGTGTGTAGTTGATTCTTTCCCCCCCCATTGCCGTGAGCTAAAGAAAAGAGAGGAGAAGATCTTTGTTCATCCTTTTCTCACCTTCATTTAGCCTAAATTAGAAAGAAAAACAAAGAAAAAATTTTCTCATCCTTTGGTTCATCCTTGGCCAAAAATTTTAAGGAGGAAAGAAGAAGAAAGGTGAAGAGATTCGGCCATGCATGTAGCTAGGCTAAGGTATGTTTGATGATGTTCCATGAGATGCATGCATGTTTTAGTTGTTAGCTTGAGTTCTACCTAGCCCATGGTCTAAATCTTGCTATGTGATGGAATTGGCACTTGACCATGGATGCATCATTCTTGGTTGGTGTTTGATGTTGTGGTGATGAGGCATGAGGATGAGTTAAGATTCGGCCTAGGTGGAGGTTGTGTTAATGCCATTGCATGCAAAATATGAAGCTTGTTAATGATGCATGTGATGATGGCTTGATGATTCTTGAACCTCCTTTTTAGCATTTTGTGTGAGCACATATGTGCATTGGTTGCTAAATGGAGAAGAATCGGCTAGCAAGATGTGTGCTAAGGCCGAATGTAACTTTGCATGTTAATGAGCAATGCATGTGTTAAATTGATAAAAAGGGGGAGGATGCTTTACTAGTGTGTATATGTGTGTATTAAGTGTTGAAATCGACCCCAAAAATAGACATGCATATTCGGCCAAGGGGAAAGAAATTAGCTAATATGTTGTGTTGATGCATGATTTTTGCATGTATGAGACTTTAATGTCTAATGTATAAATATGGGCTAAGTGCCTTGTGTTCATCTTTTTGATGCCTAAATGATGAAATCAATTTATTTGTTTAATTAAGCTCAAGAGCAAAGGGGAAATAAATCCGATAAAGGGAAGGAAAAAGTGGTTGAATAGCTAGCGGAATCGTTCGACAACACCCGAGGTAAGTTCTTGAGTAAGAGAGCTTAAATTACGATGTGATTAAATCATGCTCTATGTGTGGCTATTGAGCCGAATGTGCAAGGACGATATGTGCCTTGTGTTTGAGTTTCGCAAATGAAAATGAAATATGAATGTGCCATGAATTATTGTTAGATGTGCATGATTAATTGAATGCTGTCCGGGCTAAGTCCCGAAGGCTTTGTGCTAAGTGAATATATCCGGACTAAGATCCGAAGGCATTTGTGCGAGATACAAATTCCGGGTTAAGCCCCGAAGGCCTTTGTGCGAGATACTAAATCCGGGTTAAGTCCCGAAGGCATTCGTGCGAGTTATTAAATCCGGGTTATGTCCCGAAGGCATTGTGTGAGTTACTAAAACCGGGCTATGTCCCGAAGGCATTTGAACGAGGAGCTATATCCGGTTAAATCCCGAAGGTACGTGATTTGGTAATGAATGAGCTTGCTGTAAAATTCCAGCGAATACTCGAAAAACATCCCAATATGGGGATATGTTACGTATGTGTTGAATTTAATCGAGCCCTTACAAATAAATGTTCGCTCAGTTGATAAACGAGCTACCGGCCTTCGGCTAAGTTAGTCTATTGTGTATGTACATAAGGGTTGTTAATGTTGTGAAGCAAGTTTGATATCGGTAAATTGCGTATTGTGAAATATTCCGTTTAGCTAAATGTGTGTTATTCTTTGTTTATGCTGGAATTCCTTGCTCAAAACTTACTAAGCATAAATTGCTTACTCGTTACACTGCTCCTCTGTTTTATAGATTTTTGGTTCTCCAGCTATCGGACTCGGGATCTTGAAGTCGAAGTCGCCCACACTATCAAAGGCTCTTTTGGGTACTATTTTGGTTGAATTTTGATATGGCATGTATAGGACTACCCATTGTTGTTTTTCGAGTACTTTATGAAATGTATAAATGTACAGCCATGCGAAAATGGCTTGTAGAAGTGGAGTATGGCATTAGACCATTCGTGTTTATGAATGTATAGATGGTTTCATGATGTAACTATAGTTGGAATGGAAGTGTTGAGCAAATGATCAGCCATTGGAATGGCTAAGTATGATCATATGTGGGCATATGTAAGACAAGGCCCTAGTTGGTCCATGAAACCCCGAAAATAGGTAAGGTTTACTTTGAAAACAGAGGCTGACAGCAGCAGTGGTGTGGATTGGAAAAATCACAAAAATTCGTAGGAGTGGAATTAAATAGTGAATAAATTATGTAATCGAACCTTGATGAATCTACTTTCATATGAAAGTAACGAAACAATTATATGAACAGTACAGTAAGAGATATTCGGGTTCTTGTGGAACAGGGCCAGAACAGTTTCTGGATTCCCTGTTCCGAATTTGGAAATTCACTATAAATTGACCAGAGATAATTAGGGGTCATACCATATATTTATGGATTCCTCTCTGAGTCTAGTTTCCATAGAAACAAACGGCATAAGTATTGAAGCTCTGTGCAGAGAGATATCCAAGTCGTAATGGGAAAAGGTCAGTGTAGTCGACCCCTGTAACATGGGAGACTTTGACTAATAAACTGTACTAATTGGCCTGACCAAAAATTCTAGAAAAAAATACATAGGTGGGGACATGAGTTTAGTTTCAGGGAAAAATCACAAAACTGATTTTCGAATTGTGAAACTCAAGATATGATTTTTGAAGCGACTAGTACTCAGACTGGGCAGTGTCTGGAAAAATTTTTCAAAGTTGTTAACATCTCGTGTCCGACTCCGGTGTCGGTCTCAGGTTCGGGGTGTTACATTAAATTGGTATCAGAGCTACGGTTTAGTCGATTCTAGAACTACCGTAATGTGTTGGGTCTAGCTATACATGCCATTTTATGTGATTACTTGATAGTGTGGTGATTTCTGACAATTGTAAATGTGTTTATAGTAATGGATCCCGATCGTGACCGAGAGGTAGCTGATGATCTTGAGAGTGTAGCGCCTGCTCCCGCACAAGGGACAGTGCCGGCAGACTCTCAACCTAATGCTAGTAATCCGAATGATGAAGCGAGACAAGCATTCTATAGCGTGATGAATGATTGGTTCAACCAATACATTCGAACTAATATGGCTGTTCCACAACCTCCATTCCCGACAAATACTACCCCCGCACCTACAATACCACCGGTAACGGACCAAATAAGGTCAAATAAGCCCCCAGTTGACAGAATCCGAAAACATGGGGCTACTGAATTTAAGGCTATGGATAGCGATGATGCCGAGCAAGCTGAATTTTGGCTGGACAACACTATCCGGGTACTCGATGAGCTATCTTGTACACCCGATGAATGCCTAAAGTGTGCTATCTCCTTGCTACGTGATTCTGCCTACTATTGGTGGAGTACTCTGACTTCTGTTGTGCCCCGAGAGCAAGTAACTTGGGAGTTTTTCCAAACTGAGTTTCGGAAAAAGTATATCAGTCAGAGATTTGTTGATCAAAAACGGAAGGAATTTCTTGAGCTTAAGCAAGGCTCCATGTCGGTTACTGATTACGAGCGAAAATTTGTTAGACTTAGCAAATACGCTCGGGAATGTGTTTCGTCCGAAGCTATTATGCGTAAACGCTTCGAGGATGGGCTGAATGAAGATATAAAAATGTTCGTTGGCGTTCTTGAAATACGAGAGTTCGTGGTACTTGTTGAACGAGCTTGTAAAGCCGAAGAGCTTAGAAAAGAAAAGCAAAGAGTTGATGAGGGAACTGGAGAGTTTCGTAAAAGATCCTCGGGAAGGTCTCTTCAACAGACATCGAAGATATTTCGAGATGATGCGGGCCAGTTTAGAGGCACTTCGGGCCTTTTTAGACGAGATCGTGATCGACCCCCTGTGGGTACACGAGGCACTTCGGTCGCCAGTGTTGGGAATGAACGTCGAGATAGAACGAAATGTCGATATTGCGGTAAATGGCATTCGGGGAGTTGTAGATTCCCTGACCGCTCCTGTTACAAGTGCGGATCAGTTGACCACTTCATTAAAGATTGCCCGAGGTTGTTTGAACAGAATGAAAATCAGAGTGGGAAACCGGGTGCTACCACTGCTCAAGGTAGACCATCTGGAAATACGGGCAATGCTAGTGGTGGTCAGAGAGGATCTAGAGATGATATAACCAGATCCGAAGCTCGTGCGCCTGCTAGAGCTTATGCTATACGTGCCCGCGAGGATGCTTCTTCGCCTGATGTTATTACCGGTACATTCACTCTCTTTGATACTAATGTAATTGCTTTGATTGACCCCGGTTCTACTCATTCTTACATATGTGAAACCTTAGCATCCAGTAAGACTTTACCTATTGAGTCTACTGAGTTTGTAATTCGGGTGTCAAATCCCTTGGGTCATTACGTGCTTGTCGACAAAGTGTGTGAGAAATGTCCCCTGGAAATTCGAGGTTCCTGTTTTTCGGCGGACTTGATGCTTTTGCCGTTTGATGAATTTGATGTTATCCTTGGTTTGGATTGGTTGACCGCGCATGATGCGATTGTGAATTGCAAGAGCAAGACTATTGATTTGAGGTGCGCAAATAACGAAGTAGTCCGAATTGAGTCTGCGGACTTGGAGGGGATGCCAGCTGTAATATCAGCAATGTTGGCACAGAAATATGTAAGAAAAGGGTGCGAAGCATACCTTGCGTATGTACTTGATGACAAAGAATTAGAAAAGAAACCCGAATCTGTGCCGGTGGTTTGTGAATACCCGGATGTTTTTCCGAAAGAATTACCGGGTTTACCACCTGTTCGAGAGGTAGAGTTTGGTATTGAGCTTGTACCTGGGACTACGCCGATTTCGATAGCTCCGTATCGTATGGCACCAACCGAGTTAAAGGAGTTGAAAGCTCAGTTGCAAGAACTGACGGATAGAGGTTTCGCTCGACCAAGTTTCTCACCTTGGGGTGCACCAGTATTGTTCGTGAAAGAGAAGGACGGAACCATGAGGTTGTGCATTGACTATCGTCAGCTGAATAAAGTGACGATAAAGAACAAATATCCGTTGCCGCGCATCGATGATTTGTTCGACCAACTGAAGGGAGCCTCAGTGTTCTCAAAAATAGATTTGAGATCGGGCTATTATCAGTTGCGAATTCGAGATTCAGATATTCCTAAAACTGCCTTCAGAACGAGATATGGTCACTACGAATTCTTAGTGATGCCGTTTGGGCTCACTAATGCCCCTGCAGTATTTATGGATTTGATGAATCGGATCTTCAGACCGTATTTGGATCGGTTCGTAGTTGTGTTCATTGATGACATTTTGGTCTATTCAAGAGATGAGACCGAACATGCTGAGCATCTGAGGCTAGTGCTGCAAATTTTGCGGGATAAGCAGTTATATGCTAAGTTCAGTAAGTGTGAGTTCTGGTTAAGAGAGGTTAGCTTCTTGGGTCATGTGGTATCCGCGTCGGGTATTCGAGTTGACCCGAACAAAATTTCAGCCATACTTGACTGGAAACCTCTGAGAAATATTACTGAAGTTCGGAGCTTTTTGGGGCTCGCCGGTTATTACCGACGATTTGTGAAAGGTTTCTCGATGATAGCCACACCAATGACGAAGCTACTTCAAAAGGATGTTAAGTTCGAGTGGACGGAGAAATGTCAGAAAAGTTTCGACCAACTGAAAACTCATTTGACTGAAACTCCAATTTTGGTGCAACCCGAATCAGGTAAAGAGTTTGTCATTTATAGTGACGCATCCCTACTTGGGTTGGGTTGCGTATTGATGCAAGAAGGTCGAGTCGTGGCCTATGCGTCGAGACAATTGAAGCCACACGAGAGGAATTATCCGACCCATGATCTCGAACTAGCTGCCATCGTGTTTGCTTTAAAAATATGGCGACATTATCTGTTTGGTGAGAAGTGCCATGTATTTTCGGATCACAAAAGTCTCAAATATTTGATGACTCAACGAGACTTGAATCTGCGACAAAGACGTTGGCTTGAGTTGTTGAAAGATTACGAGCTTGTCATTGATTACCACCCGGGAAAGGCTAACGTGGTTGCGGATGCCTTAAGCTGGAAGTCATTGTTTGCTTTACGAGCGATGAACGTGCATTTGTCTGTTCTACCAGACAATGTGTTAGTAGCTGAATTAAAAGCTAAACCATTATTGACTCACCAAATTCGTGAAGCTCAGAAAGTCGATGATGAATTGGTTGCAAAACGGGCTAAGTGTTTTCCGAACGAGGAATCGGAGTTTCAAATTGATGATGATGATTGTTTGAGGTTCAGAAATCGTTTGTGTGTTCCAAGGAATTCGGAACTCATTTCGATGATTCTGAACGAAGCCCATTGTAGCCGAATGTCAATTCACCCGGGGAGTATGAAAATGTACAACGATTTGAAACGTCAATTTTGGTGGCATGGTATGAAACGGGACATCTCCGACTTTGTTTCGAGATGTTTAATATGTCAACAAGTGCAAGCGGAACATCAAGTGCCTTCAGGATTACTCCAGCCGATCATGATACCCGAGTGGAAATGGGATCGAGTCACAATGGACTTTGTGTCCGGACTGCCCTTGTCAGCAAGTAAGAAGGATGCAATATGGGTTGTTGTTGATAGACTGACTAAGTCGGCTCATTTCATCCCCGTACGTACGGATTTTTCATTGGATAAACTAGCTGAATTGTACGTTTATCAAATTGTGAGATTACACGGGGTACCTGTTTCTATCGTGTCGGATAGAGATCCGAGATTCACCTCACGATTTTGGAAGAAATTGCAAGAAGCTCTGGGTACCAAGCTGCATTTTAGCACTGCTTTTCACCCCCAAACCGATGGTCAATCCGAGCGGATAATTCAGATACTTGAGGATATGTTGAGATGTTGCATCCTCGAGTTCAGTAGTTCATGGGAACGGTATTTACCTTTGATTGAATTCGCTTACAACAATAGTTTTCAATCAAGTATTAAGATGGCACCTTACGAGGCTTTGTATGGTCGTAAATGCCGTACACCATTGTTTTGGACCGAGCTCGGTGAAAGTAAAATTTTCAGAGTTGATTTGATTAAAGATGCTGAACAGAAAGTAAAGGTAATCCGTGAAAGTCTGAAGGTAGCCACGGATCGTCAGAAGTCGTACGCAGATTTGTAACGAAAAGACATCGAGTATCAGGTGGGAGACAAAGTGTTCCTTAAGGTTTCACCTTGGAAAAAAAATACTCAGGTTCGGTCGTAAGGGCAAGTTGAGCCCAAGATTCATTGGGCCGTACGAAATCTCCGAACGAGTTGGTCCGGTTGCGTATAGATTGATTTTGCCCCCGGAGCTTGAAAAGATTCATGACGTCTTTCATGTTTCGATGCTTCGACGCTATCGATCTGATCCATCGCATATAATTAGCCCATCAGAGGTTGAAATTCAAGTCGACATGAGCTATGAAGAAGAACCGATGCGTATCCTAGCTCGTGAAGTGAAGGAGTTGCGAAACAAAAGAGTTCCGCTAGTAAAGGTGTTATGGCTCAAACACGGGATCGAGGAAGCTACTTGGGAGACCGAGAGCTTGATGAAAGAACGATACCCAAACCTATTTACCGGTAAGATTTTCGGGGACGAAAATTTCTTAAGTGGGGGAGAGTTGTGACAGCCCAAAGTTAACCCTAGTCGGGAAGTGGTTTCGGGACCGCTAAACCGAGTCACCGAAATGTTTGAATGTGATACTTATTGTCTAGAATATGTAATTATGAATGTGTGAAAATTTCAAGCTTCAATTTGGTTGATTTCATGTGAATTTAGTCAATAGGACTTATGTGAGAAAATTCTAAAATGTGATAGGTCAATGTGTGAGGACCTATTAGTGCATGTGGACAAAGGGGGGACTTGCATGTCAAATTCCTCCCCCCTACTAGTAGTGGCCGGCCATGACAAACATGGTAGACCAAGTTTGATGGCCAAGACATGTCATAGACATGTTTTGTTGGTGCATCATGGGTGGAAAAAAATAAAATAATAGGCATGGAAATTAAATAATGAAAAGGAGTATGATGAATACACAAAAAAAGTGTGTAGTTGATTCTTTCCCCCCCCCCGTTGCCGTGAGCTAAAGAAAAGAGAGGAGAAGATCTTTGTTCATCCTTTTCTCACCTTCATTTAGCCTAAATTAGAAAGAAAAACAAAGAAAAAATTTTCTCATCCTTTGGTTCATCCTTGGCCAAAAATTTTAAGGAGGAAAGAAGAAGAAAGGTGAAGAGATTCGGCCATGCATGTAGCTAGGCTAAGGTATGTTTGATGATGTTCCATGAGATGCATGCATGTTTTAGTTGTTAGCTTGAGTTCTACCTAGCCCATGGTCTAAATCTTGCTATGTGATGGAATTGGCACTTGACCATGGATGCATCATTCTTGGTTGGTGTTTGATGTTGTGGTGATGAGGCATGAGGATGAGTTAAGATTCGGCCTAGGTGGAGGTTGTGTTAATGCCATTGCATGCAAAATATGAAGCTTGTTAATGATGCATGTGATGATGGCTTGATGATTCTTGAACCTCCTTTTTAGCATTTTGTGTGAGCACATATGTGCATTGGTTGCTAAATGGAGAAGAATCGGCTAGCAAGATGTGTGCTAAGGCCGAATGTAACTTTGCATGTTAATGAGCAATGCATGTGTTAAATTGATAAAAGGGGGAGGATGCTTTACTAGTGTGTATATGTGTGTATTAAGTGTTGAAATCGACCCCAAAAATAGACATGCATATTCGGCCAAGGGGAAAGAAATTAGCTAATATGTTGTGTTGATGCATGATTTTTGCATGTATGAGACTTTAATGTCTAATGTATAAATATGGGCTAAGTGCCTTGTGTTCATCTTTTTGATGCCTAAATGATGAAATCAATTTATTTGTTTAATTAAGCTCAAGAGCAAAGGGGAAATAAATCCGATAAAGGGAAGGAAAAAGTGGTTGAATAGCTAGCGGAATCGTTCGACAACACCCGAGGTAAGTTCTTGAGTAAGAGAGCTTAAATTACGATGTGATTAAATCATGCTCTATGTGTGGCTATTGAGCCGAATGTGCAAGGACGATATGTGCCTTGTGTTTGAGTTTCGCAAATGAAAATGAAATATGAATGTGCCATGAATTATTGTTAGATGTGCATGATTAATTGAATGCTGTCCGGGCTAAGTCCCGAAGGCTTTGTGCTAAGTGAATATATCCGGACTAAGATCCGAAGGCATTTGTGCGAGATACAAATTCCGGGTTAAGCCCCGAAGGCCTTTGTGCGAGATACTTAATCCGGGTTAAGTCCCGAAAGCATTCGTGCGAGTTATTAAATCCGGGTTATGTCCCGAAGGCATTGTGTGAGTTACTAAAACCGGGCTATGTCCCGAAGGCATTTGAACGAGGAGCTATATCCGGTTAAATCCCGAAGGTACGTGATTTGGTAATGAATGAGCTTGCTGTAAAATTCCAGCGAATACTCGAAAAACATCCCAATATGGGGATATGTTACGTATGTGTTGAATTTAATCGAGCCCTTACAAATAAATGTTCGCTCAGTTGATAAACGAGCTACCGGCCTTCGGCTAAGTTAGTCTATTGTGTATGTACATAAGGGTTGTTAATGTTGTGAAGCAAGTTTGATATCGGTAAATTGCGTATTGTGAAATATTCCGTTTAGCTAAATGTGTGTTATTCTTTGTTTATGCTGGAATTCCTTGCTCAAAACTTACTAAGCATAAATTGCTTACTCGTTACACTGCTCCTCTATTTTATAGATTTTTGGTTCTCCAGCTATCGGACTCGGGATCTTGAAGTCGAAGTCGCCCACACTATCAAAGGCTCTTTTGGGTACTATTTTGGTTGAATTTTGATATGGCATGTATAGGACTACCCATTGTTGTTTTTCGAGTACTTTATGAAATGTATAAGTGTACAGCCATGCGAAAATGGCTTGTAGAAGTGGAGTATGGCATTAGACCATTCGTGTTTATGAATGTATAGATGGTTTCATGATGTAACTATAGTTGGAATGGAAGTGTTGAGCAAATGATCAGCCATTGGAATGGCTAAGTATGATCATATGTGGGCATATGTAAGACAAGGCCCTAGTTGGTCCATGAAACCCCGAAAATAGGTAAGGTTTACTTTGAAAACAGAGGCTGACAGCAGCAGTGGTGTGGATTGGAAAAATCACAAAAATTCGTAGGAGTGGAATTAAATAGTGAATAAATTATGTAATCGAACCTTGATGAATCTACTTTCATATGAAAGTAACGAAACAATCATATGAACAGTACAGTAAGAGATATTCGGGTTCTTGTGGAACAGGGCCAGAACAGTTTCTGGATTCCCCGTTCCGACTTTGGAAATTCACTATAAATTTACCAGAGATAATTAGGGGTCATACCATATATGTATGGATTCCTCTCTGAGTCTAGTTTCCATAGAAACAAACGGCATCAGTATTGAAGCTCTGTGCAGAGAGATATCCAAGTCGTAATGGGAAAAGGTCAGTGTAGTCGACCCCTGTAACATGGGAGACTTTGACTAATAAACTGTACTAATTGGCCCGACCAAAAATTCTAGAAAAAAATACATAGGTGGGGACATGAGTCTAGTTTCAGTGAAAAATCACAAAACTGATTTTCGAGTTGTGAAACTCAAGATATGATTTTTGAAGCGACTAGTACTCAGACTGGGCAGTGTCTGGAAAAATTTTTCAAAGTTGTTAACATCTCGTGTCCGACTCCGGTGTCGGTCTCGGGTTCGGGGTGTTACATTGTTTCTTTCTTTTTCTTTGTTTTAACTTTCGGCAAGAAGAATAAATTAATATAAAATGAATTTTGATAACTCATGTTTTAACTGATATATGTTTATTACTAAATTACTTTTATAACCTTAATGAGATAATAATAAAATCTTATAATATAAGTCCATTACCATCCAAAAAATATGTTAATGGAATATGTACAACATAAATACTCCAATTTAGAAAGCCATTAGCAATTAAGTCCCCTTTTAGAAATAACCACCAATTTTCCCTTTTACGCGATTAAGTCCTTTTATTTAATCGAATACCTAAACAACAAAATTAAATCACGAAAATTTCACAGATATAAGTTCACACGAAATAAACACAGTAAATAAATTTTAAATATTTTTCTGACTCAGATTTGTTGTCCTGAAACCACTACTCCGATTAGGGTCTAAATCGAGATGTTACAAAGCATGCCCTAGGGTCATATGGGTGTATCCCTTGGACCACACGGGGGTGTGAGCCCTACACCCTAGAAAAATTTTATATTTTTGTGAAAAATTCTTAGAGATCCTGATTAAGTCCCAATTCAATTCTAATACTCGTATTGAATTTCGAGGGTCCAATTAAGAGACGTTATGAATAATCTCGGTTAATGAATAGTGACTTGCATAAATTAATTGAAAAATGTTTTAAATGTTCTGGTAATTCTCCAAAACTCTATTCCAGCGACAAGTACGGGTTAGGGATGTGACACTCATCCATGGAATTATAGAATAAGGGCAAGGACTAAATTGGAAATAGAAAAATACCTAATTAATTAAAAGATGAAAAGAAATTATATCATCTTATTTTCATCATCTTCAACCTAAAAACACATGGAAACCTTAGGTGAGAGAAAAGAAACTTTGAAGGCCTAATTGGGTAAGATTCCTTGTTCCGTTTTTAGTAATTTTGGTATTTTTGAAACCGAGATAGCTTAATCTCTCTATTTGAAGGATTAATTTGAAAAGTTATCAGTGTATGAGAAATGGGTCATAGATGTATATGCTGGAAATTAGAAATTTAAGGTAGAAAATGAAAGATTATTGATAGATAAACAACTTTTACAAAGTGATTTTTTGATGAAAACATGATTTAGGGACTAAAATGAAAAGTTGTAAAATTTGATGAGAAGTTCTGAAATTTTATGAATACATGTGCTGTAAAATTTGTAATGGGGTGTTGGTTACGCTTGGAATAGGGAGTAATTCGTACAAGTTTCATTCTCTGGGCCTAGGGACAAAATCAGAATTTATAAAAATGTTAGGGGCAAAATGGTAATTTTTCCTACGACATAAATTGAGTCCATTTAAATATGAAATGTGTGAAATTGATGGTTAAATTCATTTATATAGATCCAGGCAACACTAATTTGAGGTTAGATTGAGGAATAGAAAAGGTTTCGGATTAGTAAACTTTTTACGCGAACAAGTGTCGAGGTAAGTACTTGTAACTTAATCGGGCATGTAATTATGTTAATTGAATGTTGTGTTTGCATGTAATGTGATTTATGTTGATGTGCTTTACTTGTATACTATGATGGAAAATTGGTACAGGCTTGAAAAGGTGAAAAATGGGTTAAGTCCCGATTGGATGTTGAATGTCAGATGATTATATGTGCTTTCCCGAAACTAATAAGGTCCTGCATTTGTTGCAAATGGGTTTAGCTCAGACGAGTAATCCCATTGCCCTTGTTATAGAGAGGATTTAGCTTGGACGGGTAATCCTGATATAATACCTCTTGAGCATACGTTATGATTACAGTTTAGCCTGGACTAGTAATCCTAATCGAGATCCTTTGAGTATACGTTATATAAAGAATTTAGCCTGGACTTGTAATCCTGTTATACAATATGTGGCTCGAGAGAGTGTTTCTTGGTTTAGTGCCCTAATGGGTGCCTTTGAATAAGGAATTGACAGATTATTGAATCGTTCACTTTGAATGTACAACTTAAGCATCCATCAGAGTTCAATGATTCAACGGACATAAAACTCTTGACATGGCATGAGAACATTGAGATGAATTGATAATGTCTTGAAAGAGTATTGCATCATGAGCTCATCTATGTTACTTGATTGATATAAAGATTTTGGTGACTAACACGTTTGATTGAGTGTATGTGATTAGGCAATTTAGTCAAATGCATGGAAACATAACATTGTATACCTAGCTTTAATAAGCAAGATAGGTAAGTTTAGTTTCTGTTATACGAACTTACTAAGCATTGAATGGTTACTCCATTTATTTTTCCCTATTTTATAGTGCTCGAAAGCTCATGAAGGTTGGAAGATCATTGGAGCATCGTCACATTATCAACTAGTCATTTTGGGTATATTTAGTAAAATCATTTTGGTATAATGGCATGTATAGGACGACTTGACCATTAGTGGCTTGATAATGATGCTTGTAATGTAGCCGTTGGAATGGCTAGTAATGGTTGTTTTGATATACTTGCAATGTTATGTTATAGTGGTTAAATATATGTTAAGTATATGTGATCAAATGATGTTAATGCCTGAGTTAATCCAAGGTAAGTTTATAAACACATATGCATGTAATGGTATGCCTTGATGAATGATGAAATTGTTTAATTTGAATGCTTGGATTTGTTGGTATTGGATTTGTGTCTCAACTGCAAGCCTTGGGTGAAATTTTGGGTGAGAAATGAAGCTAGAAATGGCTTCATTTTCTCCACACAGTCGTGTATCTAGACCGTGGGTGACACACGACCTGGTAACATAGGCCTGTGGTTAGGCCATGTGTCCCCTGCACCGTAATTTTGAGAAAAAGAATGTTCAGAATTGAGGACACTAGTAGAGACACGGGTGTTTGTCTCAACCGTGTGTGCCACATGGCCTAGAACACAGGCATGTGTCTTACCCGCGTGAAACCTGCACCTATTTTTGAATTGAATTAATCAACCACACGGCCTAGCACACGAGCGTGTGGCATGGCCGTATGTGTATGTCAAAGAGTTACATGGGGTCGAACATGACCTCCAACACGGGTGTGTGAGCCCTGTACCTTCGAAAAATTTTGAAAAATTATAAAAAATTCTTAGAGGTCTCAATTAAGTCCTGACTCGATTCTAATGCTCGTATTGGGCCTTGAGGGTCCGATCAGGGGACGTTATGAATGATCTTGGTAAATGAATAGTAATTTACATAAATTATTTGTAGAATGTTGTGAAATTTTTGGTAATGCTCGGAAATCCTATTTCGACGACAGACACGAGTTAGGGGTGTTACATTTAATGGTATCAGAGCTAGGAGTTAGCCGATTTTTAGATTTGACGTAGCAGACACAAGTTTAGCTATACATGCCATTATATAAATTGTGACAGTGTGATGACTCCTGATCATTTTTAAATGTGTTTTTCATATAGTAATGTCATCCAATCGAGCTAGAGCTGAATCCGAGGAAGCTGAGAGCAATGCTTCAGCTTCAGTTCAAAGAGTTGTGTCTGCGTCTGGTAGTGAAAGGCCCGTGTTTACGGGCCGAAGTGAGGAGGTGGAACAAGTCTTCATTCAAATGATGAATGAATGGTTTACCCAGTATCTGAGAACAAACCCTACTATACAACAACTTCCCCTACCTGCTCCCCAACTGATTCCTAAGGTACCACAGGGTGCCGAACCTGTTAGAATTGGTAAGCCTCCAATTGATAAAATTTGCAAGCATGGGGCAGAAGAATTTAGAGCTACCATATTTGATGATCCGGGAAGGGCTGAGTTTTGGTTAGAAAATACTATTTGGGTTTTTGATGAACTATCTTGCACACCTGCCGAATGTCTGAAATATGCAGTATCTCTACTGAAAGATACAACTTATCGTTAGTGGAATACCATAACTTTAATAGTACCGAGAGAGAATGTCACATGAGAATTCTTCCAAGCTAAATTTAGGAAGAAGTATGTGAGTCAGAGATCTATGGATTAGAAAAAGAAAGAATTTCTAGAGCTCAAACAAGGAAACGTGACTATATCCGAATATGAACGAGAATTTGTTCAACTGAGTAAATATGCCAGCGAATGGGTTTTAATTGAGATTAAAATGTGTAAATGCTTTGAAGAGGGCCTAAATGAAGATATCAAGTTATTGATTGGGATTTGTTGAAATAAGGGAATTTACGTTGCTAGCCCACCGAGCACACAAAGCTGAAGAACTGAGTAAAGAAAAGAATCAAGCCGAAAGAGAGGCTCGGGTTTTTGGAAAAAGAACTATGAGTAAGTCAAAACATTTTCTTCTAAGAAATTAAAGAAGTATTATGATTGTGTGACCACCTCTACGGGATATTCTGGAAGAGAGCGGGGCTCTCAGCGTTCTAACCTGATGTCTTCATCTCCATTTGTGACCAGTGTGGGTAGTGTCGATAATCCCAAACTAAAATGTAAACATTGTTATAAATTTCATCATAGGGAATGCCAGTCTAGAAGTGAAGCTTGTTTTGAATGTGGTTCACTTCACCATTTTCTTAGAGATTGTCCAGAAAGAGTTGAAAAGGAGATAAAACTAGCTCCAAAGCCGAGTAATCCTTTCTCAAGGGGCAGACCACCCCGCCACCCCGGTAATGTTAGTGGTAGTCGAGGTACTACCAAGGATACAGCAGTTAGATCTGAGGCACAAGCACCTGCAAGAACATATGGTATTTGTGCTAGAGAAGATGCCTCTGCACCAGACGTCATTATTGGTACATTTTCTCTACTTGATTCTGAAATTACTGCTTTGATTAATCCTGGTTCCACATATTCATACATATGAACAAACCTAGTATCTGCTAAAAATTTACCTGTTGAATTCACTGAGATTGTGGTTAAAGTTTCAAACCCTTTAGGCCGATGTGTTATGGTGGGTAAAGTTTGTAAGAACTGTCCATTGATGGTGAAAGGTTATCGCTTTTTAGCTGATTGGATGTTATTGCATTTGATAAATTTGATGTGATCTTGGGAATGGATTGGTTAACCTAATATGATGCAATGGTGAATTGTAAACAGAAATATATTGTATTGAAATGTGAGAATGGTGAATTACTTCATGTTGAATCTAATAAACTGGATGGATTACTTAATGTGACTTCAGCAACATCAGCACAGAAATATGTTAGAAAAGGGTGTGATGCTTATCTCGCTTATGTGTTGGATACTAAAGTATCCGAGTCAAAGATTCAATCAGTGCCAATACTATGTGAATTTCCTGATGTATTCCCACAAGAATTACCTGGTTTACCACTAGATAAAGAAGTGAAATTCTCTATAGATATTGTATTGATAACGACATCGATATCCATAGCACCTTACAGAATGGTTCTAATGAATTGAAAGAGTTGAAAGTATAGTTGCAAGAATTCATTGACAGAGGTTTTGCTCGACCTAATTTCTCACCTTGAGGTGCACCGGTTCTATTTGTACAGAAGAAAGATAGACTGTTGAGGCTGTGCATTGATTATAGACAGCTCAACAAAGTTACAATAAAGAACAAGTACCCATTGCCTCGTATTGATGACTTGTTTGACTAGTTAAAGTGTGATACTATATTTTCAAAGATTGATCTCTGTTCTGGTTACTATCAACTATGAATAAAAGAATCGGATGTGCCAAAGATAGTTTTTAGAACCAGGTATGGACACTATGAGTTTCTTGTGATGCCAATCAGCTTGACCAATGCACCTGCAGTGTTTATGGATTTGATGAACAGAATTTTTAGCCTATATTTGGACAGGTTTGTGGTGGTATTTATAGATGATATTTTGGTTTATTCTCGAGATGAAAATGAACACGCTGAGCACTTGAGAATAGTGTTGCAAACTCTGCGAGAGAAACAATTGTATGCTATATTCAGTAAATATGAATTTTGGTTAAGGGAAGTTAGTTTTCTTGGGCATATAGTATCTGCTGAAGATGTCAGAGTAGACCTGAATAAAATTTTAGCCATTGTTAATTGGAAGCCACTGAAGAATGTGTCTGAAGTCTGAAGTTTTCTGGGACTAACTAGTTATTATCGAAGATTTGTAAAAAGTTTTTCAATGATAGCTTCCCTGATGACTCGTTTGCTACAAAAAGATGTAAACTTTGAGTTAACTGATAAATGTCAGCAGAGTTTTGACAGATTAAAAGCTTTATTGACAAAAGCTCCAGTGTTAGTTCAGCCAGAATCGGGTAAGGAATTTGTAGTTTACAGTGATGCGTCATTGCATGGTTTAGGTTGTGTTTTGATGCAATATGGTAAAGTAGTAGCCTATGCTTCTTAACAGCTAAAGCCACATGAAAAGAACTACCGACACACGACGTTGAATTGGCAGCCATAATGTTTGCATTGAAAATCTGGTGTCATTACTTGTTTTGGGAAAAATGTCATATATTCACTGATGATAAAAGTTTGAAATATTTGATGTCACAGAAAGATTTAAATTTAAGACAGCACAGATAGCTTGGGTTATTGAAAGATTATGATCTTGTTATTGACTACCATCTAGGAAAAGCCAATGTAGTGGTAGATGTTTTGAGCAGAAATCCCTGTATACTTTGCGAGCAATGAACACCCGATTGCTGTTGTCTGAAGATGGTTCAATTACAGTTGAGTTACAAGATAGACTAATGTTTTTGTGACAGATCTCTGAAGCTCAGAAAAATGTTATTATGTTGCAAGCCAAACGGGTACAAAGTGAATTAACTCCTGACTCAGAATTTCAGATCGAGAGTGATGGTTGTTTGTTAGTATGTTTGCCAAAAATTTTAGAATTTATACAAAAGATTTTGAATGAAGTTCACAATGGTAACATGTCTATACATCCCGGTAATAATAAAATGTATAATGATCTGAAAAAGATGTACTAGTTGTCGGGAATGAAAAGAGATATTTCTGAGTTTGTATTTAAGTGTTTGATATGTCAGCAAGTAAAAGCTAAACATCGGTTGCCTTCTAGACTATTACAGCTACTTATGATACTGGAATGGAAATGGGAAAGAATTACCATGGACTTTGTAACGGGATTACCCCTATCTCCAAAGAAGAAGGATGCCGTTTGGGTAATTGTTGATCGGTTGACAAAGTCTGCACACTTTATTCCTGTAATTATGGATTATTCCTTGGATAGATTGGATAAATTATATGTTTTTGAGATTGTCAGATTACATGGAGTGCCTGTCTCCATTATTTCAGATAGAGGTCCTCGGTTTACATTTTGATTCTGGAGTAAATTGCAAGAAGCTCTGGGTACTCAGATGCACTTTAGTATTGCATTTCATCCCTAGAAAGATGGTCAATCTGAACGGGTAATACAGATCTTTGAAGATATGCTTCGATGTTGTACACTTAAGTTTGAAGGTAATTGGGAAAGGTATTTTCCTTTAGTTGAATTTGCTTATAATAAAAGTTATCAGTCTAATATTAAAATGGCACCGTATGAAGCCTTGTATGGACGCAAATGTGGAACTCCATTGCATTGGACAGAACTCAGTAAGAAAAAGTTACACGGAGTTGACTTGGTCCAAGAGATCGAGGAAAAGGTAAAAGTAAATCGGGACAGTTTGAAAGCAACCTTGATCGTCAAAAGTCGTATGTTGATTTGAAGCAAAAAGAAATAGAATTTCAAGTCAGTAACAAAGTATTCTTGAAAGTGTCACCTTGGAAGAAAGTTTTCCTATTTGGACATAAGGGAAAATTGAGTCCACAATTCATTGGACCATATGAGATTGCAGAAAGAATTGGACCGATTGAATATCAGTTATCTTTACAACCAGAGGTTGATCAGATTCTTAGTGTCTTTCATGTGTCTATGCTATGGTGGTATCGATCCAATCCTTCACATGTTATCTCTTCGACAGAGGTAGAGATTCAGCCTGACATAACATAAGTGAAGAACTGATCAAAATCTTAGCTCGGGAAATAAAAGAGTTAAGAAATAAAAAAGTAGCTTTAGTAAAAGTTCTTTGGCAACGACACGGTATAGAAGAGGCCACCTAGGAGCTGGAGGATACTATGAGGAAGCAATACCCAAATCTTTTTACTGATAAGATTTTCGAGAACAAAAATCCTTAAGAGGGGAGAGCTGTAACAGCCTATTTTTCAGTGAAATTGGAGCAGTGGTTTTGTAACACCTCTTACCCCTATTAAACACTGGAACAGGGTACGAGGCATTACCGGACTTAACATAAGTAAACAAACAAAACCAAGACGTAAATCTCCATCCAAGTATAAAAATTTTCATTTACATTCATATTGTCCCTAAAACGAGCCTACGAGGCCCAAAACGTGCATTAGGAGTGGTTTAGGACTAAACCGAGAACTTTAGAAAACTTTCCAACACTTAGAATTTTTTTCATCAAAGCACGGGTCACACCCGTGTGGCTTTGGGACACACCCATGTCGGTAGGCCGTGTGTGTAACGCCTCGATTTTTGGGCTTAGAAGAATTGGGCCTTGAGTCTGGGTTCGAGTAGAGGACAGCCCGAATAATTTGGATTTTATTATTATTTTTATTATTATTTCGTATGTCTAGTTTAGTAATTACGAAAGGTTTATGGTGTGGGAAAAAGGTCCGGGGCTCGGCCACAGCTTTAGCAAAATTCTTAAATTTTTCCTCTTAAAGAAATCTGGGCAGGAGGCCTTATTAATAATTTGGGCTGAGTTTTAGCACAAGCAGGCATCTAGCCCAATGGCTAAGGACGCTAGGATAGAGTGGGAGGTGCCTGGGTTCAAGGCACGGCGTGTGACAGCCCAAAATTGACCCTAGTCGGGAAGTGTTTTCGGGACCGCTAAACTAAGTCACCGAAATGTTCGAATGTGATATTTATTGTCTAGAATATGTAATTATGAATGTGTGAAAATTTCAAGCTTCGATTTAGTCGATTGCATGTGAGTTTTAGTAAATAGGACTTATGTGAGAAAATTTTGAAATGTGATAGGTCAAAGCATAAGGACCTATTAGTGCATGTTGAAAAAGGGGGGACTGGCATGTCAATTTCCCCCCCTCTATTAGTAGTGGCCGGCCATGACAAGTATGGTAGACCAAGTGTGATGGGCAAGACATGTCATAGACATGTTGTGTTGGTGCATCATGGGTGGAAACAATAAAATAATGAGCATGGTAATTAAATAATGAAAGGGAGGAGTGATGAAAAAAAAAAGAATGGTCTCATCCATGCCCCCCATTGCCGTGAGTAAAAGAAAAGAAAAGAAAAATTTTGTTCATCCTTTTTCATCTTCTTTTGGCCGAAAATTCTAAGGAAGGAGGAAGGAGTTCTTGCTTCATGTTTGGTTTGGAAGAGGATTAGGAGGAGGTTTGGCCATACTTGTATCTAGATCAAGGTATGTTTGAGGTTGTGCCAAGAGATTCATGCATGTTTTTAGTTGCTAGCTTGAGTTCTAATTAGCCCATGGTTCAAATCTTTTCTATGTCATGGAGATGATATTCGGCCTAGGTGGATTTTGTGTTAATTCCATTGCATGCTAAATATGAAGCTTGTTAATGATGCATGTGATGGTGGATTGATGATTCTTGAATCTTCTTTTTAGCATTTTTGAGTGAGCACATATGTGCATTGGTTGCTAGATGGAGAAAAATCGGCTAGCAAGTTGTGTGCTAAGGCCGAATATAATTTTTGTATATTAATGAGTAATGCATGTGTTAAATTGATGGAAAGGGAGAGGATGCTTTACTAGTGTATATATGTGTTTATTAGCCAAGTTTTGAACTTGAAACAAAATGGCGTTTAGTCAATACAAGTGACCATACTTGTAGAATGTATTAAGTGTTGCAATCGGCCCCAACATAGACATGCATATTCGGCCATAGGAAGGAGATTGGTGTTGCATGTATTCGGTTAGAGGCAAGCATATTGATGCTTTTGTCTTGGCTTAGAAAATTGGGCCAAGGGGGAAAATTAGCTAAAATGTTGAGTTTGATTCATGATTTCCGTACATATGTGACTTTAATGTCTAATGTATAAATATGGGCTAAGTGCCTTGTGTTCCTCTTTTCGATGCTCAAATGATTAAATCAATTTATTTGTTTAATTAAGCTCAAGAGCAAAAGGGAACTAAATCCGATAAAGGGAAGGAAAAAGTGGTCGAATAGCTATCGGAATCGTTCGACAACATCCGAGGTAAGTTCTTGAGTAAAAGAGCTTAAATTATGATTTGATTAGATCATGTTTTAAGCAAATCAAAATCATGCTCTTTGTGTGTGGCTATTGAGCCGAAATTGCAAGAATGATAAGTGTCTTGTGTTTGAGTTTTGCTAACGAAAACGAAATACGAATGTGCCATGATTTATTGTTAAATGTGCATGGTTATTTGAATGATGTCCGGGCTAAGTCCCGAAGGCTTTGTGCTAGGTGACCATATCCGGACTAAGATCCGAAGGCATTTGTGCGAGTTACTAAATCCGGGTTAAGTCCCGAAGGCATTTGTGCGAGTTACTAAATCCGGGTTAAGTCCCGAAGGCATTTGTGCGAGTTACTATAACCGGGCTATGTCCCGAAGGCATTTGAACGAGTAGCTATATCCGGTTAAATTCCGAAGGTACGTGATTTGGGAATGAATGATCTTGCTGTAAAAATTTCAGTTAATACGCTTGAAACATCCCAACATTAAGGTATGTTTCGTATGTGCTTTGAATTAGTTGAGCCCTTACAAATAAGTATTCGCTCAGTTGATAAATGAGCTACCGGCCTTTGGCTAAGTTGATCTTTGTGTATGAATAAAAGGGTTGGTAATGTGAAGTAAGTATGATATTGAAAAATTGTGCATATGAAATTATCCGTTTAGCTACATGAATGCTATACTTTTGTTGTGCTGGAATCCCTTGCTCAAAACTTACTAAGCATAAATTGCTTACTCCGTCTCCTTGATTCTCTGTTTTATAGATTTTGGTTCTCCAGCTATCGGACTCGGGATTTTGAAGTCGAAGTCGCCCACACTATCAAAGCCCCCCCCTTTTGGTACAATTTTGGTTGAACTTCGAAATGGCATGTATAGGACTACCCTTTTTGTTGGGGGTCATGGACCCTTTGGACTTGTATAATTTTGGATAGCCATGCGAAAATGGCTTATATATGTTTGAGTATAATGTTATAATCATTTGGTATGGATATGGTTATTGAGAGGTGTGGATATGCTTAACAAGGATTGGCCATGGGAATGGTTAATCACTATCATAATTTGTGCTATTTATGCTAAAAGGGCTAGTTGAATCATGGAAACTATGAAATAGGTAAAGTCTACCTTAAAGGCAGATGCTGACAGCAGCAGTGATGTAGATTTGGAAAATCACTAAAAATAGTAGGAAGGGAATTAAATAGTGAATAAAGTATGTAAACGAACCTTGATGAATATATTTTCATAGCGAAACGATCATATGGACAGTATGTTAAGAGATATTCAGGTTCTCGTAAGACAGGGCCAGAACGGTTTCTGGATTCCCTGTTTCGACTTTGGAAATTCATTATACATTAACCGGAGATAATTAGGAGTCATTCCATATATGTATAGATTCCTCTTTGAGTCTAGTTTCTATAGAAACAAACGACATCAGTATTGAAGCCCTGTACAGGGAGATATCCAAGTCGTAATGCGCAAAGGTCAGTGTAGTCGATCCCTGTAACATGGGAGACTTTGACTAATAAACTGTACTAATTGGCCCAACCAAAAATTCTAGAAAAAAATATGTAGATGGGCATATGAGTCTAGTTTCAGGGAAAATTTACGGAACTGGATTCCGAGTTTCTGAACTTAAGATATGATTTTTTAAGCGACTAGTACGCAGATTGGCAGTGTCTGGGAAATTTTTTTTATAAGTGGTTTAAAGTCTGTTAACACCTCGTGTTCGACTCCGGTGACGGTCTCGGGTTCGGGGTGTTACACGGTGCGTGCAAATTGGGTGTTTTTTTTAATATTCAAGTTGCGGTTGGAATAGGGGTTAAAAGGAGTTGAGAGCACAATCCAACACAAGGAGCGCCTGTGGAGCATGTGGCAGCAGCGTGCTGGGCGCACAGAGAGGGCGCAGGTTTAAATCCTTGCGCGGGCGAATTCCGTTTTATTTTTAAAGCGGGCCAGAACTGAAGCAGGTAAGGGTTATAAATTAATTGAGAGAGGATTATGTCATGGAGGGAACTTTGATGCACTGGCAAGCAGCTTGTGTGTTGGTTTAGAAGGTCGCAGGTTCAAGATGTACAGCAGGCAAAATTTCCTTTTTATTTCGCAAGTAACTGGAGCTTCAGCAGGTAAGGTTTATAATTAATTGTGACCCTATATTAGTAAAGAAGGAAGCATGGTGCAGTGGCCAGCAGCACAGGTAAAGGCACAATGACGGACGGAGGTCTGGGGTTTGAGCCTCACCTCGCGCATAGAAGGCTTGGGTTTTTGCTGCACGCGTGGGGAAGGAGTTGGGGTCTGATCAGGACTCCTGGTAGCATGCTGAAGCGGTGCAATAGGTGGATAAGGATGCTGCTAATCGGTGGAAAAGTTTCAGCTGATCAGGGGATTGGGTAAGGATGAGATAAGGGAGTAAATTTAGGAGCTGATAAAGGAGCTTGGTGTTGGCCAAATGTTGGACTCTTGAGGAGCAAGAGTTGGCCGGCCAAGGGTCTTTAGTATTAGGCAATTCGGCTAGGTCTATATGCCATTATATTTTTTTCCTTGCCGAATATTATTCCCTTCTCCCCTCTCTTTCATTCATCTTTTCTTTTCTTTTCTCCATAGCCGAACCCATACTCTTCTCTCTCTATCTCTTCCCTTATTTTCCTTTCTTCATTATTTCGCAGTAGCCGAATCTCATCATAGCCGAACCTCTATTCTTTTCTTCCTTAAAAAGTCGAAACCCTCATACCTGTAGTATAGGAAGCCGAATCTTTGGCTACTTGAATTTGCTTCTTCTCATAACGACGGTGGATTGGAGTTAAGATCATAGATAGGAGCAATTTTTTGGGCCGAACAACGATTCGTAAGTTGTCGAATAACTTCCGTTAATTATTTATGATTTAAGATAAAAGCCGAAACCCCTTAAGGGTGGCTAGCGTTTGGACTAAGGGCATTGGTGCCTCTTTCTTTTTCATTGTGTAAGTGTTAGCATGGACAAGGGAGTGTGCAGTGAAGGGTTTGAAGACTGATTCAGATTGGATCTCTAGATCTAATCCATATTTCGGCAAAAAGGTAAGAATTTTAGGGTCTAAGGGAATGTTGGCCGAATATGGTAAGGAGGAGATAGTACGTAGCTTGTTTTCGGTTTGTAGACTGACGTTTAGTAACTCAATTGTAGGCAACTCATGAGTGGATCTCGCCAATGTACCGTTACAAGTTAGGTGTGTAAACGACACCCACTCATAGACTAGATCGGTAAAAGCCGAAAAGCCGAAATGCCGAAAAGCTGGCATCTTTTGAACTTGCAAGCGTGCGAACGCTCGTGAGGTGGTTTGTTTGTTAATTTTGATAATCACAAGCGGTATGATTGCAGAGTCCGCAAATTCGTGCACTTCGGTATATTTGGGCTTAATGGGCCGAAAATGGGTTAATGGGCCAACGGACCCAATTCGGTAAAAACGCTCGGTAAGTATTTCTGTTAATGCGTTAATAACTGTAACATGTAAGTAAACCCTAAAATACCCCTAAGTATGAAAATTACCACTATACCCCTAGGTGCAAAATTACCATTATACCCCTAGGGTTAGTTTTGACTGAGATGCATGATATTCTGATTCTGTTTGTTGTATGCCATGACATGTATATCTGTTGCATTGGATATGGGTTATATTGATGGAGGAAGCATTCTGTTGGTTATGCCACAAATATCTATTTCTGGTGGCTCTGCCACAAACATCTGATTCTGGTGGCACTGCCACAAATATCCGTATCTGGTGACTCTGTCACAATATCTGTTCTGGCAGCCATGCTGCAAACTTGTGACGTGTAGCGGATGGGTGGGTCGAGTAGTCTCCCCATATGGTGTAAGGTTGGCACGAGGGTGTATACGGATGGATATGGGTTGGGTTTTCTATTTACATGATGTATCAGTTTTGTTTATGTTATGGGCCTATGGGCTTCATTCTGAATTCTGTATAGGGCTAAGGCCTAACTTAATCTGTTTCTGTGGTTTGAACTGATCTGGACTATGGTTGGTTTATTTTACACACTAAGTTTTCCAAACTCACCCCTTAATTTTATCCATGCAGGTAACCCTCAACCATAGTGGACTTAGAGATGTGAGGGATTCGGAGTGGCCACATGTTTTGCAAGCTCGATTTCTTCTTATGACTTGATTAGTTTTTATTTACTTTAATTATTTTGGGTTTAAGTTGTAAGCCGCTTTAATTATTTTTAATTGCTTTAGTATGATTATTAGCTTAGGCATGATATTGATTTAAATGTTTGGAATTGAATAGCTCTAGGGCACGTTTTAAAGAAATTACCTAATTTCAAAATATCGTGAAACAAGATTAATAAGTGCTTTCAAAGGCTTAAAACGAAATGGATTTTCCTGAACAATCATTCAGTTCAAGTGTGGCAATGGTCGTGTGCATGTCTAGGAGTGGATCCGTAGAGAGCTTGGTACTTAGGCAGTCTGATAGACTCACCTCCTCTTTTCTGGTATCTTACCTGGTGCACAGCTTCCATTCACTTTAACCTATAACGAAGATATTCTTTAAACACTAAGAAAGATTTTATGAGTTTTACAGGCATTGGAATACTTTGGCTTCATCTAAGCTTGAACCAACCCTTTGTTGTATATTGTTTCTTCTTATTTTCTGATCTTTTTCCTTTGATTAATGAGAGGTGATGATGATTTCACATTCTTTTCTCACCAGGATGAATTTTTTCTTAGAAATTGTAATACTTTGTGATTGTGTCTGTCTGTGTGCTTTTTTATGTATTAAATTACATATTGAATCAATGTTTATGTATTAAAATTAAATTCATTAATTTTTATATTTAGTTTTGAAGTTTAAATTTTAATAAAAAATTTAATTTAATTAATATTTTTTATTTATCCTTAAAAGTATATAGTTTAAAGTTCAAATTTCAAAAATTAAACATAATATAATATTTAACATAGAAATAAATATTATTTAATTAAAATAAAATATTTTTTTAAAGGTCATGTTATTTAGCGGTGTTTGAGGGAAAAGCACCGCTAAAGGTCTATTTATAGTGGCGTTTATGGCAAAAGCGCTGCTAAAGGTCTATTCTATAGCATCGTTTGTAGGAAAAGTGCCCTTAAAAGTCATTTTCTTTAGTGGCGTTGTGGGAAAAGCGCCGGTAAAGGTCATGTTCTTTAACGGCGTTTTTGGGAGAGACGTCACTAATGTCATGTTCTTTAGCGGCGTTTGTGGGAAAGCGCTGCTAAAGATCATGTTCTATAGCGGCCTTTTTTTCATAAACGCCACAAAATGTTAGCGACGTTGTCTTTAGCAGTGTTTTTTACGGCATTTGTAAAAGCGCTGCAAATAGCTTTAGCAGCACTTATAAGCGCCACTATAGGCCCAAAAAAACATTGCTAAAAACTTGTTTTACTGTAGTGTACTGAATCCATGTAACATATATAATAATTGTAGCATTTCACTTTCATTCATGTAAACAACAATTTTTAATCATATAATCAGTAATTCAAATTTCAATTGAGTTATTCATTCAACTTAAACAATTGCAAGTATTTATAGTTCGATTCTAGCTATACGAACTTACCTCATGTCGCTCAAATAAAACTATCGGCTATTCATCCACTTTTCGTTTTCCCCGATCTAGTTCCTATAATTGCTTATCTTGATCTATATATAATATCAAATTTAGCATATTAACTTCCCTTTCTGTTCAATTTGACACTATATACATATTTTGGCAAAATTACACTTTTTCCCCTAATGTTTTACATTTTTACAATTTAGTCCTTATCACGTAAAATTACAAATTCATGCAATTTAAGGACAACCCATGCTAGCCGAATTTTACCCATACTACTAGCAGCCTATATTTTCAATTTAATCACACATCTAACCATGAATTTTACACTTTTCTCAATTTAGTCTTTAATTGACATTTTTGTCAAAAATCACTTTATAAAACTTGTTAATCTAGCTTCAAACATTAATAATCTATCATAAAACATCTAAAAAACCAAGCGTTCAACAATTACATCTTTCAAAATCTATAGCAGTTTCGAAAACGAAGGTACGGGCTAGCTAGATCAAGCTGCAACGAGCTCAAAAACGTAGAAATCATTAAAAACTGAGTCAAGACTGTACCTTAATGGACAAACGGAGTTTGGCCGAATAAAGAGGACAAAAATGGCTGATTTTTATTTTCTCAAATCGACTTGCAAAGATGATAACCCAAAATTATGGTTTTGTTTTAATTAATTAAACTTTAATTACCTATTTACCATTTTAACCTTTAAAACATTTAATAATTACACCATTTGCCATGCTATCATCTTCCACTATCTCATAAATGGCCTATTTACCACTTAAGGACCTTTACTTTAATTTTCAATAGCTATTTGACACTTTTAGCTAATAGAACACAAGTTTTACACTTTACACGATTTAGTCCTTTTTACCGAATTAACCACTCAAACGGTAAAATTTCTTTACGAAATTTTCACACAAAAATTCTATCATACTGTAAACATTAATAAAATAATAAAATAATTGTTTTTACTTTAGATTGTGGTCTAAAAACTACTGTTCTAATTAACCCTAAAAACAGGCTGTTACAAGTTTCGGGACTACAAATCTAATCCGAAAATAAGGTTTATTTTTATTCCATTATATGGTCCATATTATAATAGGAATGTCGTGTGAAAATTTTGACACAAAAATTTTATCGATTAAGTGCTTAATTACGAGAAGGACTAAATTGCATAAAATGTGAAAGTTAAATTCTAGTATCTATAAGGATCAAATAGCTATAGAATTCAAAACTAGAGGTGGTAATTAGACCATTAAGAAATGTATGTAGATTTTTCTTGGTGACTCATCCATGGAATTATAGAAAAAGGGCAAGGACTAAATTAGAAATAGCAAAACACCTAATTAATTAAAACATGAAAAGAAATTATATCATCTTATTTTCATCATCTTCAACCTAAAAACACATGGAAAACCTAGGTGAGAGAAAAGAAACTTTCAAGGCCTAATTGGGTAAGTTTCCTTGTCCCGTTTTGAGTAATTTTGGTATTTTTGAAACCGAGACATCTTAATCTCTCTATTTGAGGGATTAATTTGAAAAGTTATCAAGGTATGAGAAATGGGCCATGGATGTATATGCTGGAAATTAGAAATTTAAGGTATAAAATGAAAGATTATTGATAGATAAACAACTTTTACAAAGTGATTTTTGATTAAAACATGATTTAGGGACTAAAATGAAAAGTTGTAAAATTTGATGAGAAATTCTAAAATTTTATGAATACATGTGCTGTAAAGTTTGTAATGGGGCTTTGGTTAGGCTTGGAATAGGGAGCAATTTGCACAATTTTCATTTTCCGGACATAGGGACAAAATAAGAATTTATGGAAAAGTTAGGGGCAAAATGGTAATTTTACCTAGGACGTAAATTGAGTCCATTTAAATATGAAATATGTGAAATTGATGGTTAAATTCATTTATATAGATCTAGATAACACTAATTCGAGGTTAGATCGAGGGAAAGAAAATGTTTCGGATTAGTAAACTTTTTACGCGAACATGGGTCGAGGTAAGTTCGTGTAACTTAATTGGGCATGTAATTATGTTAATTGAATGTTGTGTTTGTATGTAATGTGATTTATGTTAATGTGCTTTACTTGTATGCTATGATAGAAAATTGATACATGCTTGAAAAGGTGAAAAAGGGGTTAAGTCCCGATTAGATGTTGAATTTCCAATGAGTATATTTTGTCTTTCTCGAAACTAGTAAGGTCGTACATTTGTTGCAGACGGGATTTACCTCGGACGAGTAATCCCATTGACCTTCTTATAGAGAGGATTTAGCTCAAACAGGTAATCCTAATATAATACCTTTCGAGCATACGTTATGATTAGGGTTTAGCCTAGACTGGTAATCCTAATCGAGCTCATCTTAGCATACGTTATATAAAATATTTAGCCTAAACTGGTAATCCTGTTATACGATATGTGGCTTGAGAGAGTGTTTCTTGGTTAAGTTCCCTAATGGGTACCCTTGAATAAGGACATCCATCGAAATTTAATGATTCAACGGACATAAAGACATGGCATGAGAACTTTGAGATGAATTGATAATGTCTTGAAAGAGTATTGCGTCATGAGCTCATTTATGTTACTTGATTGATATGAAGACTTTGGTGACTAACATGTTTGATTGTGTGTGTGTGATTAGGCAATTTAGTAAAATGGATGGAAACATAACATTGTATACCTCGCTTTAATAAGCAAGATTTGCAAGTTTAGTTTCTGTTATACGAACTTACTAAGCATGTAATGCTTACTCCATTTAATTTTTCCTGTTTTATAATGCTTGGAAGCTTGTGAAGCTTGGAAGATCATTGGAGCATCGTCACACTATCAGCGAGTCATTTTGGGTATATTTAGTAAAATCATTTTGGTATAATGGCATGTATAAGACGACTTAACCATTAGTAGCTTGATAATGATACTTGTAATCTAGCCATTGGAATGGCTAGTAATGGTTGTTTTGATATACTTGTAATGTCATATTATGGTGGTTAAATATAAGTTAAGTATATGTGATCAAATGATGTTGATGCCTAAGTTAATCCAAGGTAAGTTTATAAACACATATGCATGTAATGGTATGCCGTGATGAATGATGAAATTGTTTAATTTGAATGCTTGGATTGGTTGGTATTGGATGTGTGTCTCTAGTTCAGGCCTTGAGTGAAATTTTGGGTGAGAAATGAAGCTAGAAATGGCTTCATTTTGTCCACACGGGCAGACACAGGGGCGTGGGTCTAGACCGTATGTGACACACGACCTGGCAACATAGGCATGTGGTTAGGCTGTGTGTCCCCTGTGCCTTAATTTTGAGAAACAGAATGCTCATAATTGAGCACATGGGCAGACACACGGGCGTTTGTCTTAGCCGTGTGTGCCACACGGCCTAGAACACGAGCCTGTGTCTTGGCCGTGTGGAACCTACACCTATTTTTTAATTGAATTAATTAACCACACGGCATAGCACACGAGCATGTGGCTTGGTCGTGTGTGCAAGTCAGAGAGTTATAGGGGGTCGAATACGGCCACCAACACGGGAGCGTCCCAGGGTCACATGGGCGTGTCCCTTGGACCACACAGGCATGTGAGCCCTGCACCTTGGAAAAATTTTGAAATGTTGCAAAAAATTCTTAAAGGTCTTGATTAAGTCTCGACTCGATTCTAATGCTCGTATTGGGCCTTGAGGTTCCGATCAAGGAACAATATGAATGATCTTGGTAAATGAATAGTAATTTACATAAATTATTTGTAAAATATTTTGAAAGTTCTAATAATGCTCCGAAACCTTATTTCGATGACGAACACGGGTTAGGGGTGTTACACTAAGGATAAACAACAGGGTTAGCTTTTTAGCTTTGGTTGTATTCCAAAAAATGCCTTAGGTCATCATTAGGTATCTCAATGTTCACAACTCTAATCAACCAAACAACCACAAATTCACAATTTATCATTCATACTAGTATGCTCATTTTCTTATTGTAACAGCCCGATTTAGGGCTAAGTTGGAACAGTGGTCTCAGGACCACAAATCCAACATTAACGAGACTATTTTATTATTATTTTGATGTTCTAGCATTAATATATTAGTGCATGAAAATTTTGGTGAGCTAATTTTAACGTTGGTGAGCCCAATTGCGAAAAAGGACTAAATCGCATAAAGTGCAAAAGTCTTAAATTGATAGCTAAGGGTGTTAAATAGTTAAAGAACCAAAATTGATGGATTTTAAAGGGTAATTAATCCCTTTTTAAAAGTTCTTGGTCGACCATAGAGTCAAAGAGAGGGGACAAAATCTTTATGTTTGGTGTGTTAGGTGACTTAATTTTGACTAAAAATAAAGAAAAGTTGACATCTTTTCTTTTCTTCTCCCATACACCACTGAAAATTCCAGCCATTCAGCAACTTTGAGCCTTCTCAAGTAAGTGATTTTGATAGTTTCGCTTAATGATTTTTACATTTTTGGACTCCTTAAAGCATAAGCTTTCAAATGAGGGGTTTATTTTGCAAAATGATTAAGAGTTTAGAGTTTTACCATGAATGGATTTGTAGTGTTTTCTAAGTTTTTATAGAAGAAAATGACCCCTAGTTGAGTTATAAACAACTTTTGTAAGAGGTGTTAGCATGAAAACACCTAAAGGGACTATTTTGCGTAAGTTACAAAATAGGTGATAAGTGTGCGAAATAGTGAGATTTTGGAGTGTCTATAAGAGTAAAAAGAGCTTTCCTAGGCCTAAAATACAATGAAATTCGATAAAAATTGATTTTTGAGCATAGGGGCAAAATAGTCATTTTGCCAAGGTCTAGGGGCAAAATAGTCATTTTACCTAATACGTGAATTTTGGATTGCCTGATTTTATTTAGTGATTAAATGAGTGTATTTTGCTAATATAGATCAATATTTTCCAAATTCAAACCTAGATCGGAGGAAAGCTACGCAAAACGACTAAACCAACTAGTTGTGTACATTTTGTAATCCGAGGTAAGTTGTATATGAATGATGCAACTACATTGCTAATGTATGTGTCAAATTACTTTTAAATTTAACATAGCATGAATTGCTTGATTGTGGACTTGAGAAAGTAAGATTATAATAGAGATAGTAGAGTTCCCATTGAACATAGGAAATAAACCGGATGTTCATGCCGTGACATTAGGGTCACTCATGTAAGCCAGTGTAAGACCATGTCTGGGTCATGGCATCGACATTGAGATGAAGGCTAGTGTAAGACATGTCTCAGACATGCACCGGCCTCGAGACATAAGCCAGTGTAAGACATGTCTGGGACATGCATCGGCTAAGAGATGATAGTCAGTGTAAGACCATGTCTAGGACATGGCATCGGCACTTAACCCATGTCTGAGGCTTAATGAATACCCGGTGATATTTCGAATGGTTTAACGGTGAGTGTTATGTTCTTGAGCTAATGAGGAAAGTACAACCGTGTTGTGAATGATACAGGTACCTAACTGGTACGTATGAGATATGAGCTCAATATATATATAATGTGACTTGTATGGATGGTAGTGAGTAAGTTACACCTATGCCTACTTTGGTGTTATAAGCATGTTGATTATGAATAAATGTTGTGGTATGCTTATTTATATGCGACTTACTAAGCTTTATGCTTACTCCCTTTTCTTTCCCTTTCCTTTCAGTGCCGCCCAACTAGCTCAGGGATCACCAGAAGTCATAGATATTGATCATATTATCAGCCGAAACAATCAGTATAGTTGGATTTATATTTTTGAATATCGCATGTATTCGATTAGAACTTATTATTTTGAGTTTTTGAGAATTGGCGAAATGTGTTGGCTTGGGATAGATCCCACACTTTGTATTGAGCTATGAATGATGGCTAATTTTTATTTTGAGCTAATAAAAGATGCATCCTCATGGTTGAATGAATATCTATTGTGGCTGATTTGATTGTGGAAATCATGCTTGATTTGGTTGGCTGGCATTTGCATGAAAATAGGTATGCAAGGGTGGCAATAAGGCTTGGTAAATATCCTTATATTATCCATACGGGTAGGTACACGGGCATGTGTCTAGGCCGTGTGTGACACATGGTCAGCCCCATGGGCATGTGGTCCGGCTGTCTGCCCCTTACACGTAAAAATTTCAAGTCAATATACATGATACTAAACACACGGGCAGAGACACGACCGTGTATCTCAGGCTTGTGGAGGACACGGCTTAGTACACGGGTGTGTGCCATGGCTGTGTGATATTCTGGGGTTACTGACGTCAAAAATAGAATACCCAAGTTTTTGCCCAAGGGCTAAGACCCGGGCGTGTCGTGGCTGTGTGAAAACCCTTGTATAGGTGATTTAGAATTTAATTCCACGCGAGTGTGGGGCACGGGAGTGTTACCCTCCCACACGGGAGTGTTACCCTCCCACACGGGAGTGTTACCCTCCCACACGGGCGTGTTACCCTTCCACACGAGCATGTGCCCTGTTTTACAGGCAAATTTCTTAAGGTTGGTTTGATGACTCGAAATGGTTCCGAATAGTTTTCAACGATCGATTTGGGGCTCGTAGACCCATAATAAGAATTTTAAGGTAGAAATTGAAAAAGTTTTAACTTGGACCAAGACTCGATGACTTGAGATTATTCCAATGCATGAGATCAAGTTAGGTAATGCCTTGTACTTTGCCCCAACGTAGATTACGAGTATAGGGTGTTACATTTAGTGGTATCAGAGCTATGGTTTAGTCGGTTCTAAAACTAACCTAGCGAGAGTACGAGTCTAGCTATACATGCCATAGTTGTACATTGATTGTATGATGAATTATGACTATTATAAATTATGTTTTTATATAGTAAATGGATCCTGATGTAGCCACGACAGATGACGTGGAAAGTAATGCGCCGGCTCTCGCTGAAGGAACCGCACCGGTTGAGAGCGACCTTGTGACTATGTGCCAAGGCAGAGGGGCTAGAGAAGCCTACCTCTGGATAATGGATGCTTGGTACACAAAGTTCGTTCGTGCGAACCCGAACACTCCACATCCCCCACCTCCTCTAATTCCTCAGTATACCCCGGTAGCTCCACAAGATACGGATATAGTTAGGAGGGAGAAACCTCCAATAGACAAGATTCAAAAGTAAGGGGCCTAAGAATTTCGGGCTAATATAAATGATGACCCGAAAAGGGCAGAGTTTTGGCTCGAAAATACCATAAGGGTATTCGATGAACTGTCATGCACATCTGAAGAGTGCGTAAAGTGTGCCATGTCACTTCTATCAGACTCGGCTTATCAGTGGTGGAATACTCTCGTGTCAGTTGTACCGAGAGAGAGAATAACATGGGAATTTTTCCAAATAGAGTTTCGAAAAAATTATATTAGTCGAAGATTCATAGATCAAAAGATAAAGGAGTTTCTAGAGTTAAAGCAAGGCCGAATGTCAACGACAGAATATGAGCAGGAATTTGTGAGACTCAGCAAGTATGCACGAGAGTGCGTATCTACAGAAGCCACCATGTGTAAGAGGTTTGAGGATGGCCTCAAAGAAGACATCTGAGTGTTTGTTGCCATTTTAGAGCTACGAGAATTTGTTGCCATTTTAGAGCTATGGGAATTTGTAGCCCTTGTCGAAAGAGCCTGTAAGGCCGAAGAGTTGATTAAAGAAAATAGGAAATCGAATTTTGAGATGCGTGATTCGAAGAAGAGACAAATAGGGAAATCACATCAATCCTCATCCAAGAAATCAAAGGAATTCTTTACCCGATTGAATGCTTTAATGGGGTATTCAAATAGAAATAACACCCAGCATAACACATTGCATCTAGAGCCCAGACCGCTTTGGGCGCGAGTGTCGGTAGTGCTTGACCAAATAAATCGGAGTGTTCGCAAGGTAGAAGACGTCACTTCGGTGAGTGCCGAGGAAATGAAAGGGGCAGCTTCAAGTGTGGGTCACTAGACCACTTTATCTGTGATTGTCCTGAAATGAAAGAGAGTGAAAAGAAGCAAGAAGTGAAGGCAAGTAGTGCACCATTGAGGGGTAGACCACAAAAGAACCCTGGAAGTAGGGCTAGCAGTAGGGGTACGATAAGAGATACCGTAGTGAGGTCTGAGGGTAGAGCACCTTCAAAGGCTTATGCTATATGAGCCCGGGAAGAGGCAGAGTCTTCCGATGTGATCACGGGTACCTTTTCTATCTATGATATATCTGTTATTACTTTAATTGACCCGGGATCTACCCACTCTTATATTTATATAGAATTGATACCTCATACGAATATGTTAGTAGAATCCACTGAATTTGTAATAAAGGTGTCCAATCCTTTAGGCAGGCATGTATTAATGGACCAAGTATGTAGAAATTGCCCTTTGACAATTAGAGGTCATTATTTTCCAGCTAACTTGATGTTATTGCCATTTAATAAATTTGATGTAATCCTTGGGATGGACTGGTTGACTTCCCATTGTGTTGTAGTGGACTGTGGGAGAAAAGTTATTGAGTTGAAATGTGAAGACGGGAATGTTCTTCGGGTTGGACCAGATGAGTCGGATAAATTGCCCACAATAGTATCATCTTTGATTGTTGAGAAATATTTGGGAAAAGGATATGAGACTTACTTAGCATTTGTGCTGAATACTCAAGTGACCGAGTTGAAGATTGAGTTAGTGCCGATAGTTTGTGAGTTTGCAGATGTGTTCCCAGAGGAGTTACCTGGATTACCTCTAGGAAGGGAAGTTGAATTTGGAATTGAGTTGGTCCCCGGTACGAGACCCATCTTGATTGCTCCATTTAGGATGGCTCTAACAGAGTTGAGAGAGTTGAAAGTACAGTTGCAAGAGCTAATGGATAAGGGCTTTGCGATACTGAGTTTTTCACCGTAGGGTACTAAAGTACTCTTTGTGAAGAAGAAAGATGGGTCGATAAGGTTATGCATCGACTATCCCTTTCCAAGGATCGATGACTTGTTTGATCAGTTAAAGGGAGCCACAGTATTACCAATTAAGGGTTAAAGAGCAAGATGTGTCGAAGATTGAATTTCAAACAAGATATGAACATTATGAGTTTCTCATCATGCCCTTTTGTTTAACTAATGCCCTGGCAGTGTTTATGGATTTGATGAACCGCATTTTTCGACCGTATCTAGATAAGTTTGTCGTCGTCTTTATTGACATCATATTGGTTTATTCATGAGACGAGAGTGAGCACGCTCTAAGAGTTGTGTTACAAATCTTAAGTGATCAGCAGTTATTTGCAAAGTTTAGTAAGAGTGAATTTTTGCTTAAAGAGGTCAGATTTCTAGGGCACATTGTGTCGGGTGATGGGATCAGAGTTGACCTAATCAAGATCTTCGCTATTGTAGAATGGAAACCGCCGAAGAATGTAACTGAAGTTCGAAGCTTTTTGGGTTTGGTCGGATACTACAGACGATTTGTAGATGCATTTTTTATGATAGCTACGCCGATGACAAGACTGCTACAAAAAGATGTCAAGTTTGATGGGATCAGAGTTGACCCAATTAAAGGCTTTGTTGACCGAAGCACCAGTGTTAGTGCAACCGGAGTCAGGCAAGGAATTTGTGATATATAACGATGCTTTGTGTGACAGCCCAAAGTTGACCCTAGTCGGGAAGTCGTTTCGGGACCGCTAAACCGAGTCACCGAAATGTTTGAATGTGATACTTATTGTCTAGAATATGTAATTATGAATGTGTGAAAATTTCAAGCTTCAATTTGGTTGATTTCATGTGAATTTAGTCAATAGGACTTATGTGAGAAAATTCTAAAATGTGATAGGTCAATGTGTGAGGACCTATTAGTGCATGTGGACAAAGGGGGGACTTGCATGTCAAATTCCCCCCTACTAGTAGTGGCCGGCCATGACAAGCATGGTAGACCAAGTTTGATGGCCAAGACATGTCATAGACATGTTTTGTTGGTGCATCATGGGTGGAAAAAAATAAAATAATAGGCATGGAAATTAAATAATGAAAAGGAGTATGATGAATACACAAAAAAAAAAAAGTGTGTAGTTGATTCTTTCCCCCCCCCCATTGCCGTGAGCTAAAGAAAAGAGAGGAGAAGATCTTTGTTCATCCTTTTCTCACCTTCATTTAGCTTAAATTAGAAAGAAAAACAAAGAAAAAATTTTCTCATCCTTTGGTTCATCCTTGGCCAAAATTTTAAGGAGGAAAGAAGAAGAAAGGTGAAGAGATTCGGCCATGCATGTAGCTAGGCTAAGGTATGTTTGATGATGTTCCATGAGATGCATGCATGTTTTAGTTGTTAGCTTGAGTTCTACCTAGCCCATGGTCTAAATCTTGCTATGTGATGGAATTGGCACTTGACCATGGATGCATCATTCTTGGTTGGTGTTTGATGTTGTGGTGATGAGGCATGAGGATGAGTTAAGATTCGGCCTAGGTGGAGGTTGTGTTAATGCCATTGCATGCAAAATATGAAGCTTGTTAATGATGCATGTGATGATGGCTTGATGATTCTTGAACCTCCTTTTTAGCATTTTTGTGTGAGCACATATGTGCATTGGTTGCTAAATGGAGAAGAATCGGCTAGCAAGATGTGTGCTAAGGCCGAATGTAACTTTGCATGTTAATGAGCAATGCATGTGTTAAATTGATGAAAAGGGGGAGGATGCTTTACTAGTGTGTATATGTGTGTATTAAGTGTTGAAATCGACCCCAAAAATAGACATGCATATTCGGCCAAGGGGAAAGAAATTAGCTAATATGTTGTGTTGATGCATGATTTTTGCATGTATGAGACTTTAATGTCTAATGTATAAATATGGGCTAAGTGCCTTGTGTTCATCTTTTTGATGCCTAAATGATGAAATCAATTTATTTGTTTAATTAAGCTCAAGAGCAAAGGGGAAATAAATCCGATAAAGGGAAGGAAAAAGTGGTTGAATAGCTAGCGGAATCGTTCGACAACACCCGAGGTAAGTTCTTGAGTAAGAGAGCTTAAATTACGATGTGATTAAATCATGCTCTATGTGTGGCTATTGAGCCGAATGTGCAAGGACGATATGTGCCTTGTGTTTGAGTTTCGCAAATGAAAATGAAATATGAATGTGCCATGAATTATTGTTAGATGTGCATGATTAATTGAATGCTGTCCGGGCTAAGTCCCGAAGGCTTTGTGCTAAGTGAATATATCCGGACTAAGATCCGAAGGCATTTGTGCGAGATACAAATTTCGGGTTAAGCCCCGAAGGCCTTTGTGCGAGATACTAAATCCGGGTTAAGTCCCGAAGGCATTCGTGCGAGTTATTAAATCCGGGTTATGTCCCGAAGGCATTGTGTGAGTTACTAAAACCGGGCTATGTCCCGAAGGCATTTGAACGAGGAGCTATATCCGGTTAAATTCCGAAGGTACGTGATTTGGTAATGAATGAGCTTGCTGTAAAATTCCAGCGAATACTCGAAAAACATCCCAATATGGGGATATGTTACGTATGTGTTGAATTTAAGCGAGCCCTTACAAATAAATGTTCGCTCAGTTGATAAACGAGCTACCGGCCTTCGGCTAAGTTAGTCTATTGTGTATGTACATAAGGGTTGTTAATGTTGTGAAGCAAGTTTGATATCGGTAAATTGCGTATTGTGAAATATTCCGTTTAGCTAATTGTGTGTTATTCTTTGTTTATGCTGGAATTCCTTGCTCAAAACTTACTAAGCATAAATTGCTTACTCGTTACACTGCTCCTCTGTTTTATAGATTTTTGGTTCTCCAGCTATCGGACTTGGGATCTTGAAGTCGAAGTCACCCACACTATCAAAGGCTCTTTTGGGTACTATTTTGGTTGAATTTTGATATGGCATGTATAGGACTACCCATTGTTGTTTTTCGAGTACTTTATGAAATGTATAAGTGTACAGCCATGCGAAAATGGCTTGTAGAAGTGGAGTATGGCATTAGACCATTCGTGTTTATGAATGTATAGATGGTTTCATGATGTAACTATAGTTGGAATGGAAGTGTTGAGCAAATGATCAGCCATTGGAATGGCTAAGTATGATCATATGTGGGCATATGTATGACAAGGCCCTAGTTGGTCCATGAAACCCCGAAAATAGGTAAGGTTTACTTTGAAAACAGAGGCTGACAGCAGCAGTGGTGTGGATTGGAAAAATCACAAGAATTCGTAGGAGTGGAATTAAATAGTGAATAAATTATGTAATCGAACCTTGATGAATCTACTTTCATATGAAAGTAACGAAACAATCATATGAACAGTACAGTAAGAGATATTCGGGTTCTTGTGGAACAGGGCCAGAACAGTTTCTAGATTCCCTGTTCCGACTTTGGAAATTCACTATAAATTGACAAGAGATAATTAGGGGTCATACCATATATGTATGGATTCCTCTCTGAGTCTAGTTTCCATAGAAACAAACGGTATCAGTATTGAAGCTCTGTGCAGAGAGATATCCAAGTCGTAATGGGAAAAGGTCAGTGTAGTCGACCCCTGTCACATGGGAGACTTTGAATAATAAACTGTACTAATTGGCCCGACCAAAAATTCTAGAAAAAAATACATAGGTGGGGACATGAGTCTAGTTTCAGGGAAAAATCACAAAACTGATTTTCGAGTTGTGAAACTCAAGATATGATTTTTGAAGCGACTAGTACTCAGACTGGGCAGTGTCTGGAAAATTTTTCAAAGTTTGTTAACATCTCGTGTCCGACTCCGGTGTCGGTCTCGGGTTCGGGGTGTTACATTAAATTGGTATTAGAGCTACGGTTTAGTCGATTCTAGGACTACTGTAATGTGTTGGGTCTAGCTATACATGCCATTTTATGTGATTACTTGATAGTGTGGTGATTTCTGACAATTGTAAATGTGTTTATAGTAATGGATCCCGATCGTGACCGAGAGGTAGCTGATGATCTTGAGAGTGTAGCGCCTGCTCCCGCACAAGGGACAGTGCCGGCAGACTCTCAACCTAATGCTAGTAAACCGAATGATGAAGCTAGACAAGCATTCTATAGCGTGATGAATGATTGGTTCAACCAATACATTCGAACTAATATGGCTGTTCCACAACCTCCATTCCCGACAAATACTACCCCCGCACCTACAATACCACCGGTAACGGACCAAATAAGGTCAAATAAGCCCCCAGTTGACAGAATCCAAAAACATGGGGCTACTGAATTTAAGGCTATGGATAGCGATGATGCCGAGCAAGCTGAATTTTGGCTGGACAACACTATCCGGGTACTCGATGAGCTATCTTGTACACCCGATGAATGCCTAAAGTGTGCTATCTCCTTGCTACGTGATTCTGCCTACTATTGGTGGAGTACTCTGACTTCTGTTGTGCCCCGAGAGCAAGTAACTTGGGAGTTTTTCCAAACTGAGTTTCGGAAAAAGTATATCAGTCAGAGATTTGTTGATCAAAAACGGAAGGAATTTCTTGAGCTTAAGCAAGGCTCCATGTCGGTTACTGATTACGAGCGAAAATTTGTTAGACTTAGCAAATACGCTCGGGAATGTGTTTCGTCCGAAGCTATTATGTGTAAACGCTTCGAGGATGGGCTGAATGAAGATATAAAAATGTTCGTTGGCGTTCTTGAAATACGAGAGTTCGTGGTACTTGTTGAACGAGCTTGTAAAGCCGAAGAGCTTAGAAAAGAAAAGCAAAGAGTTGATGAGGGAACTGGAGAGTTTCGTAAAAGATCCTCGGGAACGTCTCTTCAACAGACATCGAAGAGATTTCGAGATGATGCGGGCCAGTTTAGAGGCACTTCGGGCCTTTTTAGACGAGATCGTGATCGACCCCCTGTGGGTACACGAGGCACTTCGGTCGCCAGTGTTGGGAATGAACGTCGAGATAGAACGAAATGTCGATATTGCGGTAAATGGCATTCGGGGAGTTGTAGATTCCCTGACCGCTCCTGTTACAAGTGCGGATCAGTTGACCACTTCATTAAAGATTGCCCGAGGTTGTTTGAACAGAATGAAAATCAGAGTGGGAAACCGGGTGCTACCACTGCTCGAGGTAGACCATCTGGAAATACGGGCAACGCTAGTGGTGGTCAGAGAGGATCTAGAGATGATATAACCAGATCCGAAGCTCGTGCGCCTGCTAGAGCTTATGCTATACGTGCCCGCGAGGATGCTTCTTCGCCTGATGTTATTACCGGTACATTCACTCTCTTTGATACTAATGTAATTGCTTTGATTGACCCCGGTTCTACTCATTCTTACATATGTGAAACCTTAGCATCCAGTAAGACTTTACCTATTGAGTCTACTGAGTTCGTAATTCGGGTGTCAAATCCCTTGGGTCATTACGTGCTTGTCGACAAAGTGTGTGAGAAATGTCCCCTGGAAATTCGAGGTTCCTGTTTTCCGGCGGACTTGATGCTTTTGCCGTTTGATGAATTTGATGTTATCCTTGGTTTGGATTGGTTGACCGCGCATGATGCGATTGTGAATTGCAAGAGCAAGACTATTGATTTGAGGTGCGCAAATAACGAAGTAGTCCGAATTGAGTCTGCGGACTTGGAGGGGATGCCAGCTGTAATATCAGCAATGTTGGCACAGAAATATGTAAGAAAAGGGTGCGAAGCATACCTTGCGTATGTACTTGATGACAAAGAATTAGAAAAGAAACCCGAATCTGTGCCGGTGGTTTGTGAATACCCGGATGTTTTTCCGGAAAAATTACCGGGTTTACCACCTGTTCAGGAGGTAGAGTTTGGTATTGAGCTTGTACCTGGGACTACGCCGATTTCGATAGCTCCGTATCGTATGGCACCAACCGAGTTAAAGGAGTTGAAAGCTCAGTTGCAAGAACTGACGGATAGAGGTTTCGCTCGACCAAGTTTCTCACCTTGGGGTGCACCAGTATTGTTCGTGAAAAAGAAGGACGGAACCATGATGTTGTGCATTGACTATCGTCAGCTGAATAAAGTGACGATAAAGAACAAATATCCGTTGCCGCGCATCGATGATTTGTTCGACCAACTGAAGGGAGCCTTAGTGTTCTCAAAAATAGATTTGAGATCGGGCTATTATCAGTTGCGAATTCGAGATTCAGATATTCCTAAAACTGCCTTCAGAACGAGATATGGTCACTACGAATTCTTAGTGATGCCGTTTGGGCTCACTAATGCCCCTGCAGTATTTATGGATTTGATGAATCGGATCTTCAGACCGTATTTGGATCGGTTCGTAGTTGTGTTCATTGATGACATTTTGGTCTATTCAAGAGATGAGACCGAACATGCTGAGCATCTGAGGCTAGTGCTGCAAATTTTGCGGGATAAGCAGTTATATGCTAAGTTCAGTAAGTGTGAGTTCTGGTTAAGAGAGGTTAGCTTCTTGGGTCATGTGGTATCCACGTCGGGTATTCGAGTTGACCCGAACAAAATTTTAGCCATACTTGACTGGAAACCTCCGAGAAATATTACTGAAGTTCGGAGCTTTTTGGGGCTGCCGGTTATTACCGACGATTTGTGAAAGGTTTCTCGATGATAGCCACACCAATGACGAAGCTACTTCAAAAGGATGTTAAGTTCGAGTGGACGGAGAAATGTTAGAAAAGTTTCGACCAACTGAAAACTCATTTGACTGAAGCTCCAATTTTGGTGCAACCCGAATCAGGTAAAGAGTTTGTCATTTATAGTGACGCATCCCTACTTGGGTTGGGTTGCGTATTGATGCAAGAAGGTCGAGTCGTGGCCTATGCGTCAGACAATTGAAGCCACACGAGAGGAATTATCCGACCCATGATCTCGAACTAGCTGCCATCTGTTTGCTTTAAAAATATGGCGACATTATCTGTTTGGTGAGAAGTGCCATGTATTTTCGGATCACAAAAGTCTCAAATATTTGATGACTCAACGAGACTTGAATCTGCGACAAAGACGTTGGCTTGAGTTGTTGAAAGATTACGAGCTTGTCATTGATTACCACCCGGGAAAGGCTAACGTGGTTGCGGACGCCTTAAGCCGGAAGTCATTGTTTGCTTTACGAGCGATGAACGTGCATTTGTCTGTTCTACCAGACAATGTGTTAGTAGCTGAATTAAAAGCTAAACCATTATTGACTCACCAAATTCGTGAAGCTCAGAAAGTCGATGATGAATTGGTTGCAAAACGGGCTAAGTGTTTTCCGAACGAGGAATCGGAGTTTCAAATTGATGATGATGATTGTGTGAGGTTAGAAATCGTTTGTGTGTTCCAAGGAATTCGGAACTCATTTCGATGATTCTGAACGAAGCCCATTGTAGCCGAATGTCAATTCACCCGGGGAGTACGAAAATGTACAACGATTTGAAACGTCAATTTTGGTGGCATGGTATGAAACGGGACATCTCCGACTTTGTTTCGAGATGTTTAATATGTCAACAAGTGAAAGCGGAACATCAAGTGCCTTCAGGATTACTCCAGCCGATCATGATACCCGAGTGGAAATGGGATCGAGTCACAATGGACTTTGTGTCCGGACTGCCCTTGTCAGCAAGTAAGAAGGATGCATATGGGTTGTTGTTGATAGACTGACTAAGTCGGCTCATTTCATCCCCGTACGTACGGATTTTTCATTGGATAAACTAGCTGAATTGTACGTTTATCAAATTGTGAGATTACACGGGGTACCTGTTTCTATCGTGTCGGATAGAGATCCGAGATTCACCTCACGATTTTGGAAGAAATTGCAAGAAGCTCTGGGTACCAAGCTGCATTTTAGCACTGCTTTTCACCCCCAAACCGATGGTCAATCCGAGCGGATAATTCAGATACTTGAGGATATGTTGAGATGTTGCATCCTCGAGTTCAGTAGTTCATGGGAACGGTATTTACCTTTGATTGAATTCGCTTACAACAATAGTTTTCAATCAAGTATTAAGATGGCACCTTACGAGGCTTTGTACGGTCGTAAATGCCGTACACCATTGTTTTGGACCGAGCTCGGTGAAAGTAAAATTTTCGGAGTTGATTTGATTAAAGATGCTGAACAGAAAGTAAAGGTAATCCGTGAAAGTCTGAAGGTAGCCACGGATCGTCAGAAGTCGTACGCAGATTTGAAACGAAAAGACATCGAGTATCAGGTGGGAGACAAAGTGTTCCTTAAGGTTTCACCTTGGAAAAAGATACTCAGGTTCGGCCGTAAGGGCAAGTTGAGCCCAAGATTCATTGGGCCGTACGAAATCTCCGAACGAGTTGGTCCGGTTGCGTATAGATTGATTTTGCCCCCGGAGCTTGAAAAGATTCATGACGTCTTTCATGTTTCGATGCTTCGACGCTATCGATCTGATCCATCGCATATAATTAGCCCATCAGAGGTTGAAATTCAAGTCGACATGAGCTATGAAGAAGAACCGATGCGTATCCTAGCTCGTGAAGTGAAGGAGTTGCGAAACAAAAGAGTTCCGCTAGTAAAGGTGTTATGGCTCAAACACGGGATCGAGGAAGCTACTTGGGAGACCGAGAGCTCGATGAAAGAACGATACCCAAACCTATTTACCGGTAAGATTTTCGGGGACGAAAATTTCTTAAGTGGGGGAGAGTTGTGACAGCCCAAAGTTGACCCTAGTCGGGAAGTGGTTTCGGGACCGCTAAACCGAGTCACCGAAATGTTTGAATGTGATACTTATTGTCTAGAATATGTAATTATGAATGTGTGAAAATTTCAAGCTTCAATTTGGTTGATTTCATGTGAATTTAGTCAATAGGACTTATGTGAGAAAATTCTAAAATGTGATAGGTCAATGTGTGAGGACCTATTAGTGCATGTGGACAAAGGGGGGACTTGCATGTCAAATTCCCCCCTACTAGTAGTGGCCGGCCATGACAAGCATGGTAGACCAAGTTTGATGGCCAAGACATGTCATAGACATGTTTTGTTGGTGCATCATGGGTGGAAAAAAATAAAATAATAGGCATGGAAATTAAATAATGAAAAGGAGTATGATGAATACACAAAAAAAAAAGTGTGTAGTTGATTCTTTCCCCCCCCATTGCCGTGAGCTAAAGAAAAGAGAGGAGAAGATCTTTGTTCATCCTTTTCTCACCTTCATTTAGCCTAAATTAGAAAGAAAAACAAAGAAAAAATTTTCTCATCCTTTGGTTCATCCTTGGCCAAAAATTTTAAGGAGGAAAGAAGAAGAAAGGTGAAGAGATTCGGCCATGCATGTAGCTAGGCTAAGGTATGTTTGATGATGTTCCATGAGATGCATGCATGTTTTAGTTGTTAGCTTGAGTTCTACCTAGCCCATGGTCTAAATCTTGCTATGTGATGGAATTGGCACTTGACCATGGATGCATCATTCTTGGTTGGTGTTTGATGTTGTGGTGATGAGGCATGAGGATGAGTTAAGATTCGGCCTAGGTGGAGGTTGTGTTAATGCCATTGCATGCAAAATATGAAGCTTGTTAATGATGCATGTGATGATGGCTTGATGATTCTTGAACCTCCTTTTTAGCATTTTTGTGTGAGCACATATGTGCATTGGTTGCTAAATGGAGAAGAATCGGCTAGCAAGATGTGTGCTAAGGCCGAATGTAACTTTGCATGTTAATGAGCAATGCATGTGTTAAATTGATGAAAAGGGGGAGGATGCTTTACTAGTGTGTATATGTGTGTATTAAGTGTTGAAATCGACCCCAAAAATAGACATGCATATTCGGCCAAGGGGAAAGAAATTAGCTAATATGTTGTGTTGATGCATGATTTTTGCATGTATGAGACTTTAATGTCTAATGTATAAATATGGGCTAAGTGCCTTGTGTTCATCTTTTTGATGCCTAAATGATGAAATCAATTTATTTGTTTAATTAAGCTCAAGAGCAAAGGGGAAATAAATCCGATAAAGGGAAGGAAAAAGTGGTTGAATAGCTAGCGGAATCGTTCGACAACACCCGAGGTAAGTTCTTGAGTAAGAGAGCTTAAATTACGATGTGATTAAATCATGCTCTATGTGTGGCTATTGAGCCGAATGTGCAAGGACGATATGTGCCTTGTGTTTGAGTTTCGCAAATGAAAATGAAATATGAATGTGCCATGAATTATTGTTAGATGTGCATGATTAATTGAATGCTGTCCGGGCTAAGTCCCGAAGGCTTTGTGCTAAGTGAATATATCCGGACTAAGATCCGAAGGCATTTGTGCGAGATACAAATTCCGGGTTAAGCCCCGAAGGCCTTTGTGCGAGATACTAAATCCGGGTTAAGTCCCGAAGGCATTCGTGCGAGTTATTAAATCCGGGTTATGTCCCGAAGGCATTGTGTGAGTTACTAAAACCGGGCTATGTCCCGAAGGCATTTGAACGAGGAGCTATATCCGGTTAAATCCCGAAGGTACGTGATTTGGTAATGAATGAGCTTGCTGTAAAATTCCAGCGAATACTCGAAAAACATCCCAATATGGGGATATGTTACGTATGTGTTGAATTTAATCGAGCCCTTACAAATAAATGTTCGCTCAGTTGATAAACGAGCTACCGGCCTTCGGCTAAGTTAGTCTATTGTGTATGTACATAAGGGTTGTTAATGTTGTGAAGCAAGTTTGATATCGGTAAATTGCGTATTTGAAATATTCCGTTTAGCTAATGTGTGTTATTCTTTGTTTATGCTGGAATTCCTTGCTCAAAACTTACTAAGCATAAATTGCTTACTCGTTACACTGCTCCTCTGTTTTATAGATTTTTGGTTCTCCAGCTATCGGACTCGGGATCTTGAAGTCGAAGTCGCCCACACTATCAAAGGCTCTTTTGGGTACTATTTTGGTTGAATTTTGATATGGCATGTATAGGACTACCCATTGTTGTTTTTCGAGTACTTTATGAAATGTATAAGTGTACAGCCATGCGAAAATGGCTTGTAGAAGTGGAGTATGGCATTAGACCATTCGTGTTTATGAATGTATAGATGGTTTCATGATGTAACTATAGTTGGAATGGAAGTGTTGAGCAAATGATCAGCCATTGGAATGGCTAAGTATGATCATATGTGGGCATATGTATGACAAGGCCCTAGTTGGTCCATGAAACCCCGAAAATAGGTAAGGTTTACTTTGAAAACAGAGGCTGACAGCAGCAGTGGTGTGGATTGGAAAAATCACAAGAATTCGTAGGAGTGGAATTAAATAGTGAATAAATTATGTAATCGAACCTTGATGAATCTACTTTCATATGAAAGTAACGAAACAATCATATGAACAGTACAGTAAGAGATATTCGGGTTCTTGTGGAACAGGGCCAGAACAGTTTCTGGATTCCCTGTTCCGACTTTGGAAATTCACTATAAATTGACCAGAGATAATTAGGGGTCATACCATATATGTATGGATTCCTCTCTGAGTCTAGTTTCCATAGAAACAAACGGCATCAGTATTGAAGCTCTGTGCAGAGAGATATCCAAGTCGTAATGGGAAAAGGTCAGTGTAGTCGACCCCTGTAACATGGGAGATTTGACTAATAAACTGTACTAATTGGCCCGACCAAAAATTCTAGAAAAAAATACATAGGTGGGGACATGAGTCTAGTTTCAGGGAAAAATCACAAAACTGATTTTCGAGTTGTGAAACTCAAGATATGATTTTTGAAGCGACTAGTACTCAGACTGGGCAGTGTCTGGAAAATTTTTCAAAGTTTGTTAACATCTCGTGTCCGACTCCGGTGTCGGTCTCGGGTTCGGGGTGTTACATTAAATTGGTATCAGAGCTACGGTTTAGTCGATTCTAGGACTACCGTAATGTGTTGGGTCTAGCTATACATGCCATTTTATGTGATTACTTGATAGTGTGGTGATTTCTGACAATTGTAAATGTGTTTATAGTAATGGATCCCGATCGTGACCGAGAGGTAGCTGATGATCTTGAGAGTGTAGCGCCTGCTCCCGCACAAGGGACAGTGCCGGCAGACTCTCAACCTAATGCTAGTAATCCGAATGATGAAGCTAGACAAGCATTCTATAGCGTGATGAATGATTGGTTCAACCAATACATTCGAACTAATATGGCTGTTCCACAACCTCCATTCCCGACAAATACTACCCCCGCACCTACAATACCACCGGTAACGGACCAAATAAGGTCAAATAAGCCCCCAGTTGACAGAATCCGAAAACATGGGGCTACTGAATTTAAGGCTATGGATAGCGATGATGCCGAGCAAGCTGAATTTTGGCTGGACAACACTATCCGGGTACTCGATGAGCTATCTTGTACACCCGATGAATGCCTAAAGTGTGCTATCTCCTTGCTACGTGATTCTGCCTACTATTGGTGGAGTACTCTGACTTCTGTTGTGCCCCGAGAGCAAGTAACTTGGGAGTTTTTCCAAACTGAGTTTCGGAAAAAGTATATCAGTCAGAGATTTGTTGATCAAAAACGGAAGGAATTTCTTGAGCTTAAGCAAGGCTCCATGTCGGTTACTGATTACGAGCGAAAATTTGTTAGACTTAGCAAATACGCTCGGGAATGTGTTTCGTCCGAAGCTATTATGTGTAAACGCTTCGAGGATGGGCTGAATGAAGATATAAAAATGTTCGTTGGCGTTCTTGAAATACGAGAGTTCGTGGTACTTGTTGAACGAGCTTGTAAAGCCGAAGAGCTTAGAAAAGAAAAGCAAAGAGTTGATGAGGGAACTGGAGAGTTTCGTAAAAGATCCTCGGGAAGGTCTCTTCAACAGACATCGAAGAGATTTCGAGATGATGCGGGCCAGTTTAGAGGCACTTCGGGCCTTTTTAGACGAGATCGTGATCGACCCCCTGTGGGTACACGAGGCACTTCGGTCGCCAGTGTTGGGAATGAACGTCGAGATAGAACGAAATGTCGATATTGCGGTAAATGGCATTCGGGGAGTTGTAGATTCCCTGACCGCTCCTGTTACAAGTGCGGATCAGTTGACCACTTCATTAAAGATTGCCCGAGGTTGTTTGAACAGAATGAAAATCAGAGTGGGAAACCGGGTGCTACCACTGCTCGAGGTAGACCATCTGGAAATACGGGCAATGCTAGTGGTGGTCAGAGAGGATCTAGAGATGATATAACCAGATCCGAAGCTCGTGCGCCTGCTAGAGCTTATGCTATACGTGCCCGCGAGGATGCTTCTTCGCCTGATGTTATTACCGGTACATTCACTCTCTTTGATACTAATGTAATTGCTTTGATTGACCCCGGTTCTACTCATTCTTACATATGTGAAACCTTAGCATCCAGTAAGACTTTACCTATTGAGTCTACTGAGTTCGTAATTCGGGTGTCAAATCCCTTGGGTCATTACGTGCTTGTCGACAAAGTGTGTGAGAAATGTCCCCTGGAAATTCGAGGTTCCTGTTTTCCGGCGGACTTGATGCTTTTGCCGTTTGATGAATTTGATGTTATCCTTGGTTTGGATTGGTTGACCGCGCATGATGCGATTGTGAATTGCAAGAGCAAGACTATTGATTTGAGGTGCGCAAATAACGAAGTAGTCCGAATTGAGTCTGCGGACTTGGAGGGGATGCCAGCTGTAATATCAGCAATGTTGGCACAGAAATATGTAAGAAAGGGTGCGAAGCATACCTTGCGTATGTACTTGATGACAAAGAATTAGAAAAGAAACCCGAATCTGTGCCGGTGGTTTGTGAATACCCGGATGTTTTTCCGGAAGAATTACCGGGTTTACCACCTGTTCGGGAGGTAGAGTTTGGTATTGAGCTTGTACCTGGGACTACGCCGATTTCGATAGCTCCGTATCGTATGGCACCAACCGAGTTAAAGGAGTTGAAAGCTCAGTTGCAAGAACTGACGGATAGAGGTTTCGCTCGACCAAGTTTCTCACCTTGGGGTGCACCAGTATTGTTCGTGAAAAAGAAGGACGGAACCATGAGGTTGTGCATTGACTATCGTCAGCTGAATAAAGTGACGATAAAGAACAAATATCCGTTGCCGCGCATCGATGATTTGTTCGACCAACTGAAGGGAGCCTCAGTGTTCTCAAAAATAGATTTGAGATCGGGCTATTATCAGTTGCGAATTCGAGATTCAGATATTCCTAAACTGCCTTCAGAACGAGATATGGTCACTACGAATTCTTAGTGATGCCGTTTGGGCTCACTAATGCCCCTGCAGTATTTATGGATTTGATGAATCGGATCTTCAGACCGTATTTGGATCGGTTCGTAGTTGTGTTCATTGATGACATTTTGGTCTATTCAAGAGATGAGACCGAACATGCTGAGCATCTGAGGCTAGTGCTGCAAATTTGCGGGATAAGCAGTTATATGCTAAGTTCAGTAAGTGTGAGTTCTGGTTAAGAGAGGTTAGCTTCTTGGGTCATGTGGTATCCGCGTCGGGTATTCGAGTTGACCCGAACAAAATTTCAGCCATACTTGACTGGAAACCTCCGAGAAATATTACTGAAGTTCGGAGCTTTTTGGGGCTCGCCGGTTATTACCGACGATTTGTGAAAGGTTTCTCGATGATAGCCACACCAATGACGAAGCTACTTCAAAAGGATGTTAAGTTCGAGTGGACGGAGAAATGTCAGAAAAGTTTCGACCAACTGAAAACTCATTTGACTGAAGCTCCAATTTTGGTGCAACCCGAATCAGGTAAAGAGTTTGTCATTTATAGTGACGCATCCCTACTTGGGTTGGGTTGCGTATTGATGCAAGAAGGTCGAGTCGTGGCCTATGCGTCGAGACAATTGAAGCCACACGAGAGGAATTATCCGACCCATGATCTCGAACTAGCTGCCATCGTGTTTGCTTTAAAAATATGGCGACATTATCTGTTTGGTGAGAAGTGCCATGTATTTTCGGATCACAAAAGTCTCAAATATTTGATGACTCAACGAGACTTGAATCTGCGACAAAGACGTTGGCTTGAGTTGTTGAAAGATTACGAGCTTGTCATTGATTACCACCCGGGAAAGGCTAACGTGGTTGCGGACGCCTTAAGCCGGAAGTCATTGTTTGCTTTACGAGCGATGAACGTGCATTTGTCTGTTCTACCAGACAATGTGTTAGTAGCTGAATTAAAAGCTAAACCATTATTGACTCACCAAATTCGTGAAGCTCAGAAAGTCGATGATGAATTGGTTGCAAACGGGCTAAGTGTTTTCCGAACGAGGAATCGGAGTTTCAAATTGATGATGATGATTGTTGAGGTTCAGAAATCGTTTGTGTGTTCCAAGGAATTCGGAACTCATTTCGATGATTCTGAACGAAGCCCATTGTAGCCGAATGTCAATTCACCCGGGGAGTACGAAAATGTACAACGATTTGAAACGTCAATTTTGGTGGCATGGTATGAAACGGGACATCTCCGACTTTGTTTCGAGATGTTTAATATGTCAACAAGTGAAAGCGGAACATCAAGTGCCTTCAGGATTACTCCAGCCGATCATGATACCCGAGTGGAAATGGGATCGAGTCACAATGGACTTTGTGTCCGGACTGCCCTTGTCAGCAAGTAAGAAGGATGCGATATGGGTTGTTGTTGATAGACTGACTAAGTCGGCTCATTTCATCCCCGTACGTACGGATTTTTCATTGGATAAACTAGCTGAATTGTACGTTTATCAAATTGTGAGATTACACGGGGTACCTGTTTCTATCGTGTCGGATAGAGATCCGAGATTCACCTCACGATTTTGGAAGAAATTGCAAGAAGCTCTGGGTACCAAGCTGCATTTTAGCACTGCTTTTCACCCCAACCGATGGTCAATCCGAGCGGATAATTCAGATACTTGAGGATATGTTGAGATGTTGCATCCTCGAGTTCAGTAGTTCATGGGAACGGTATTTACCTTTGATTGAATTCGCTTACAACAATAGTTTTCAATCAAGTATTAAGATGGCACCTTACGAGGCTTTGTACGGTCGTAAATGCCGTACACCATTGTTTTGGACCGAGCTCGGTGAAAGTAAAATTTTCGGAGTTGATTTGATAAAGATGCTGAACAGAAAGTAAAGGTAATCCGTGAAAGTCTGAAGGTAGCCACGGATCGTCAGAAGTCGTACGCAGATTTGAAACGAAAAGACATCGAGTATCAGGTGGGAGACAAAGTGTTCCTTAAGGTTTCACCTTGAAAAAGATACTCAGGTTCGGCCGTAAGGGCAAGTTGAGCCCAAGATTCATTGGGCCGTACGAAATCTCCGAACGAGTTGGTCCGGTTGCGTATAGATTGATTTTGCCCCCGGAGCTTGAAAGATTCATGACGTCTTTCATGTTTCGATGCTTCGACGCTATCGATCTGATCCATCGCATATAATTAGCCCATCAGAGGTTGAAATTCAAGTCGACATGAGCTATGAAGAAGAACCGATGCGTATCCTAGCTCGTGAAGTGAAGGAGTTGCGAAACAAAAGAGTTCCGCTAGTAAAGGTTTATGGCTCAAACACGGATCGAGGAAGCTACTTGGGAGACCGAGAGCTCGATGAAAGAACGATACCCAAACCTATTACCGGTAAGATTTCGGGGACGAAAATTTCTTAAGTGGGGAGAGTTGTGACAGCCCAAAGTTGACCCTAGTCGGGAAGTGGTTTCGGGACCGCTAAACCGAGTCACCGAAATGTTTGAATGTGATACTTATTGTCTAGAATATGTAATTATGAATGTGTGAAAATTTCAAGCTTCAATTTGGTTGATTTCATGTGAATTTAGTCAATAGGACTTATGTGAGAAAATTCTAAAATGTGATAGGTCAATGTGTGAGGACCTATTAGTGCATGTGGACAAAGGGGGGACTTGCATGTCAAATTCCCCCCTACTAGTAGTGGCCGGCCATGACAAGCATGGTAGACCAAGTTTGATGGCCAAGACATGTCATAGACATGTTTTTGGTGCATCATGGGTGGAAAAAATAAAATAATAGGCATGGAAATTAAATAATGAAAAGGAGTAGATGAATACACAAAAAAAAAGTGTGAGTGATTCTTCCCCCCCCATTGCCGTGAGCTAAAGAAAAGAGAGGAGAAGATCTTTGTTCATCTTTCTCACCTTCATTAGCCTAAATAGAAAGAAAAACAAAGAAAAAATTTCTCATCCTTTGTTCATCCTTGGCCAAAAATTTAAGAGGAAAGAAGAAAAGGTGAAGAGATTCGCCATGCATTAGCTAGGCTAAGTATGTTTGATGATGTTCCATGAGATGCATGCATGTTTTAGTTGTTAGCTTGAGTTCTACCTAGCCCATGGTCTAAATCTTGCTATGTGATGGAATGGCACTTGACCATGGATGCATCATTCTTGGTTGGTGTTTGATGTTGTGGTGATGAGGCATGAGGATGAGTTAAGATTCGGCCTAGGTGGAGGTTGTGTTAATGCCATTGCATGCAAAATATGAAGCTTGTTAATGATGCATGTGATGATGGCTTGATGATTCTTGAACCTCCTTTTAGCATTTTGTGTGAGCACATATGTGCATTGGTTGCTAAATGGAGAAGAATCGGCTAGCAAGATGTGTGCTAAGGCCGAATGTAACTTTGCATGTTAATGAGCAATGCATGTGTTAAATTGATGAAAAGGGAGGATGCTTTACTAGTTGTATATGTGTGTATTGTGTTGAATCGACCCCAAAAATAGACATGCATATTCGGCCAAGGGAAAGAAATTAGCTAATATGTTGTGTTGATGCATGATTTTGCATGTATGAGACTTTAATGTCTATGTTAAATATGGGCTAAGTGCCTGTGTTCATCTTTGATGCCTAAATGAGGAAATCAATTTATTTGTTTAATTAAGCTCAAGAGCAAAGGGGAAATAAATCCGATAAAGGAAGGAAAAAGTGGTTGAATAGCTAGCGAATCGTTCGACAACACCCGAGTAAGTTCTTGAGGAGAGCTTATACGATGTGATTAAATCATGCTTATGTGTGGCTATGAGCCGAAGTGCAAGGAGATTGGCCTTTGTTTGAGTTTCGCAAATGAAATGAAAATGAATGTGCAGAATTATGTTAGATGGCATGATAATTGAATGCTTCCGGCTAAAGTCCGAAGGCTTGTGCTAAGTGAATATATCCGACTAAGATCGAGCATTTGTGGAATACAAATTGGTTAAGCCCGAAGCCTTGTTGAGATACTAAACCGGTTAATCCCGAAGCATTGTCAGTTATTAAATCCGGTTATTCCCGAAGGCATGTGTGAGTTCAAACCGGGCTTATGTCCCGAAGGCATTTGAACGAGGAGCTATATCCGGTTAATTCCGAAGGTACTATTTGGTAATGAATGGCTTGCTGTAAAATTCCGCGAATACTCGAATAAACATCCCCAATATGGGGTATGGTTAGATGTGTTGAATTTAATCGAGCCCTACAAATAAATGGTATGCTGCTGCATGGTTGATAAATTTTTTTC